>NC_064808.1:105785470-105980141 GCF_023721935.1 Panthera uncia
GCTTTCCATCTTTGTGTGTGTGTGTGTGTGTGTGTGTGTGTGTGTGTATGTATGTGTTTATATATCTATATATATCTATATCTATCAGAGAGATAGAGAAAGAGAGAGAAAGAGAAACAAACATTCCTGGTTCACAAATTCTCTTAAACTGAACTTGTTTGGAAATTTTAGCAATAAATTATAAAGTGATATTATTTTAAGGCCTGGTGTTTTTAACATGTCTTTGATGCCAGTATGTGTATGTATCTTAAATAGGTATCTAGGGCAGCTTTGATGTCTCCTCAGGTTTATATGGGTTGAATTTAGGGTTCAGACAAGGAAAACATTATGTGTTGAAGCCAGAGTGATGATGGCATGGCCACACAGAGGGAAAGACTAAATAAAGAAAGAATATTAGCCTTGTATAAGATAAAACAACATACATTGTGAGAAATGCATTAGGAGGAATATAAAGTAGAAGTCCTCTTATATGCTTAATCTGAGATTTCTAATCATCATAAGCAGATCAGCTTATTTTCTAGAAAATTTACACAGTGCTCTTTTGTACCATGAGCTATCTGCTCATTTTCTAATTACTATTGAAAAAAAATTCCAAAAGTGGTACAGTTCTTAAAGGACCAGATACCTGCTGATTTCATAAAATTAAGAAGACTTTTTGCTGGATTTAAATTACATGTAGAATTTTTCTGGAATAATCATATCATGAGGAAAAATATGGTGGAATTGACTTTTTTAATTTTTTTTAATGTTTATTTATCTTTGAGACAGAGACAGACAGAACATGAATGGGGGAGGGTCAGAGAGAGAGGTAGACACAGAATCCGAAGCAGGCTCCAGGCTCTGAGCTGTCAGCACAGAGCCCAACGCGGGTCTTGAACTCACGAACCGTGAGATCATGACCTGAGCCAAAGTTGGAGGCTCAACTGACTGAGCCATCCAGGCTCCCCGTGGAACCCACTTTTATGTTGGAAATGTGAAAGGAAACCAGGTAAATCTGAATACCAAGAAAGACCTAGAGAGAGTGCCCCACAAGGGGGCATTCAAAGCCTGCTATTGCCTAGTGAGACTCTCCTTTCCAAATTGATGGTTGTCCTTTTCTTGATCATGTTATTATTCCATGCTTTCCTATCGTTAGGGAAGATGGTGCAGGGATGGACTCTAATTCCAGGGTTAGGATTCAGCTAAATTAGGCCATAATGAGGAGTAAACCTTCTGTAAAGAAGGAGGTATAGGAGGAAACTAGATATTTTAATGGGCATATTACTGGCATTGAGAAAATTAAAGCCTTTACAGCACTTGGCTGCCAAGATGTCCCAGGTATATGGATCCTCAGTAAAAGTTAGGTAAATTGAAGGAAGCATGGGTTATAATTTTGATCCTTTTATGATTAGAAAAGCAAATATTTAGTAAAAAGTTGGCATAAATAATGCACAATATAACATTTTGCTCCTTGGGTTTTATATGGTGTAGGGGATGAAGAAAGAGCCAGTATCTCTAACTTTTTAAATCATTGGCATATAGATCATGAGGATGGTGGAGGTGGTGATGATGGTGATGATGATGATGGTGGTGGTGATGGTGGTGATGATGGTGATGATGATGATGGTGGTGGTGATGGTGGTGATGATGGTGGTGATGATGGTGGTGATGGTGGTGATGATGGTGGTGATGATGGTGATGATGATGGTGGTGATGATGGTGGTGATGATGGTGGTGATGATGGTGGTGATGGTGGTGATGATGGTGGTGATGATGGTGGTGATGGTGGTGATGATGGTGATGATGGTGATAGTGGTGGTGATGATGGTGGTGATGATGGTGATGATGATGATGGTGGTGGTGATGGTGGTGATAATGACATTGAATAATGAGGTTTTGCCTCATTTTATATTTTTATCTCTGGCAAACCCATCACTTAGAAATAAGGGATAAGCAAGGAGGGTAAGTGAGCCCTTAGTTCTCCGCTTTCCACTTAGGCAACAGTGCAGCATCCCAGTGCTTTCTTAATGCTCTTCATAGAGTTCTCATCTTTACACCTGCAGCCACTTTTGAAACTTCACTCTTCTCCACTTCTGTAACCTATCAGGTTCAGATACTAAGTGTGTCTGCCTCAGAGTTGTTTTTCAATGAGCTGATCCCTGCAAAATGCTTAGAACAGCAACTGCTCCATAGTAGTAAATGTACATGGTAGCCACCATTGTTAGTTTTCAGACAGGTATATCTGGACATATGGGAATCTGCCTCATGTGACTGCTTTGTATGTTTTGGATATACATACCCATAGCGCATCCAGTGTGTATGAGAAAAGAATAAAATATCTAACTGCATCTCCCATGACTAACATGTGGAGTTGTTTCTTGATCTCCATTTTCAGGTTAGGAAATGGAGTTTTAGATAGGTTAAAGAATCCAGACAGTGTGACTCAGAAATCAGAATATGAACCACAGCTTGTCTCGTTCTAAAGCCTACAATATTGTCACAAGTCTGGGCTGTGATCTATTCAAAGGTAAAATAATAATAATAATAATAATAATAATAATAATAAAGTGGAACTGTTGTTAAAACGATGTTACATGATCATCATGTCAGGTGATGAAGAAAAATCATGTGACCACTTTGCCCAAATCTGCCCGATTCCCTTCCAGGAGCAAATAGTTCAGAGCTTTGAGAAGCTGCATTTAAAAGTTGGGGACTCTTGCCTCTGCCATTCTCCTTTTTTTGTCAGAAACCAGTAGCATCTTCTCTCTTAATTTTATGGATAAATAACATGTCGGAAATGGTACAGTGGGACCAATGATCCCTAGTGTAGGCAAAAGGCAATATAATCTTAAAATAATAAAATTGAATAAAAGTTGATTTTTAAAATCATTTTGACCAGGCATCCCTTAAAGAATACCAGTAATAAAATCCTTTCCTCTTTTGTGGTGGGGGTAGAAGGAGCATTTCTATTGCAAACTGAAAACTTGGTTTGCAGCTGTCAGTGAAGTTAAACATTGAGTAACACTGCCAGGCTTGGGTTGGGGAGAAGGGGTAGAAAGACACGATGCAGCAGCCAGAAAATGCCAGGAGCCGATCTGTTAGGTCAGGGAACCTGATGTTGAGCGTCTGAAGAACAACACAAAGTTCATATTGACAAGGGAATGCAAGTAGTTTAAGTTCAAGTGGAAAAGCTGTACAGCAAGGTAGGAAGGAACAGAAATCCAGACTCATTGGGGAACAAAACCTTGGCACAGAGCACAAGGAGGCTGGATTACAGGAACCAGAAATCAGGCAGTGTGTCCAGGCAGCAAGTATGAAGACAGGCATCAGGCCAAACTGATACAGAACTAGAGTCTTCCCTGACCAGCACCAGCATTAGAGCCAGAGGATGCATAGGACCCCCTTGGTAGAGTCAACAGGTAACCAAATATGGAAACCTCATCACAGGATGTAGAGATGTCCACTGAGCTTTTGTAATTTTTTCTTTAAATTTATTTATTTATTTTGAGAGAGACAGAGACGGCACGAGTTGGGGAGGGGCAGAGAAAGAGGGAGAGAGAGAACCCTGGTCAGGTTCCAGACTGTTGGAACAGAGCCCCACAGGGAGCTAAACTCACAAGACCACAAGATCGTGACCTAAGCCGAAACCAAGAGTCAGTCTCTCATCTGACCCAGACGCCCCCACTGAGCTTTTAAATGCTGAAACAGGATTTAGACCCACAGAGATACTAGAGTTAGCAGGTTAATTCTTTCCATTCTTGAAAGTGAGTAGAACATATTTGGGGACACTCTTGATGTTAATACAATTTGAAAATTGCCAGGTAGCTTGAGTTCTGAAAATCTCTGAAGGCCCATGGAAAGACTGTTGACTTTATAACCTCCAAACTTCAGTAAATACAGTACCAATAAAAAGGGCTAGAAAGCTATTAACATGATATACATTTCACATAATTTATATAAATTGTTCAGTCTGCCTATTAATTATACACTCCTTTTAACTGTAACTCCTTAACTACTATGTGGGGAAAAGTCTGTACATTCTAAAAATGAATACAGAATGCAGAAGCGAACAGTGATACATATCCGCAGTAGGAAGGTTTCCTACCCAGTAGCAGACGGTCAGTGGTCAGGTGCGAGTAGGCATGTTGTTAATACCCCAGGGAAACTGAGAGTCATGTATCCCTTCAGATTCAGACGTTTTGGTGAAGACTGCCTCTGCTTTGCATGGATAAGCTAGCGGTTTGTAAATTGGGCAGGTAGCTGTACCGGACTGGCATCCCCATCTTTAACCTACTTAGTAGGAACTGAAAGCAGACGTTTCGCACATGAAGTTACCAGGCCACACAACTCTATGCTTTGAGAATTTTGATATATCTTGTGCCACTATGGAGCTACTAAAGTCTTTGTTCACTGGCCCTGCAGCCAGCTTTCAGAAAATTAAGCAGGAGCTCAAGGCTATCAGTCTAGTGTGAATGTGATTCTGCAGGAAAAAAATACCCAAGTGCCTCCTTTCCTCTTTGTTTTATTTTATGATAAAATAGCCTTTTAAAATGCTTAAGTGCTTAGATTATTCTTGGAATTTTAGAAATACATGTATATCATTTTACTCCATTTCCCAGCACTGAGTGCCAGTTCCATTTAATAAGGAGTGGGTGACTGGTTCATTTCCGCCCCCCCCGCCAACATTTACGTATTTTCTGCTTCAACGATCAGTGCATATACTTTTGAAATTAAAAGCTACGAACACTTTATACTAGTTCTTTTCAGTGCTTTGGAGCACATCAGTGCCATTTATTTTTGCTGGAAATGAAGTCACAGTGTCTTCTAGTAAGTCTAGAAAAGAGGAATTTCTGAAGTAAAAAATACATATATTCTCATCATACATTCACTCATTCAATAAACATGTTTGACTTGTTCGCTTGATAACAGGGTATGACTCCCATAGAAGCCTATAAAAATGTTATGGAAATTAGTATATATTTTTAGCCTGATTTTAATGAGTAGGGAAGAACTAATTTATATGCTTTCTAAGGTAAGGTGAAAGTTGCAGATAAGCGTTCCGTTCTGATATCTTTTCTACTAGGGGGATTGCATTGTCACTTTCAAAATACCATAATGCCCTAGAAATTTCCCGACGAGGGTTTTGCCTTTAAATTTTTGCCTTTGGCAAGCACTGGGGTTGGAGATAAGGGAGAAACAAGAAGGAGGTTGGGTGCTTTTGCATGTTTTCGGCATCACAGTCTGCTAAAGTGACTAAATCCCAGTGTTCCCGAAAGTACACTACCTGGAGTTCTGGTGTTTCTACATTTAACTGCTTAGTCAACTGCTCTCCTTCAGTCCCACCGTCTGTAAATAGACCAGTTTCATCTTTCTCATAGTTCCATTTTATGAGCTTTTAATTAGTTAATAATTATTTTTTTAATGTTTAGTTTTGAGAGAGAAAGAGTGTGAGCAGGGGAGGAGCAGAGAGTTAGAGATAGAGAGAGAGAGAGAGAGAGAGAGAAAGAGAGAGAGAGAGAGAGAGAGAGAGAGGGAGACAGACACAGAATCTGAAGCAGGCTTCAGGCTCTGAATTGTCAGCACAGAGCCTGATGCGGGGCTCAAACCCATGAGCTGTGAGATCATGACCTGAGCCAAAGTCAGACGCTTAACCTACTGAGCCACCCAGGCGCCCCTCATTTTATGAGCTTTTAAATGAAATACCTATAAAGTACTTATTACAGTGTCTGGTCCATAGTAGTGACTGTAAATGTTAACTATCCTTTCTCACATATGTGTTTCTGGGCATATATGGTGAGTAGAGGGGTGGGTGTTTGATAGGCACATGCTTGGATGTGCATGTGTTTGTACATGAATAACTGTGTGGTCAGTGATTATTAGAAATAGATAAAATGCTCATTTTCTTGGGTTCATTCTTTCTGGTTATTAGAATTACATTGTATGCCAGAGAAAGTCTATGAAGGAAGGGTATGGAGAGAGGTGAAATGAGGGCTAAGAGCGAAGCTCCCAGAGATGCATTATTTGTATGACCTTTACTGGAGCCTCATGGATCCTCATTCCTGAAGACGGGCCCATAGTCTGTCTGCACTTTTATCTGAATAACCCAAGTTACAATATGGCATCTATGAAGATAACAGTGCTTCTTTAAGTAACATTGACTTGTGCAATGTGTGTTACTAACACTATGAAACGGAACTTAAAATGTTTTTTTATGTTCTAATCTGACATCCTGAATGATTTTCCTTCGATATTCAAACACCGTCTTCTTTTAGTGTTGTGGCAAATTCTGAAATAGAGAGAAGGCTAAGATAACGTGGATTGCCAAGCAGAAATCAAAATTGATGAAGTGTCTTGCTGAATTGATCAAATAAAGTGTTTGGGGGTTGTTCTTTTTATCTCTATTGATTTTTTAATCACCTCAAGAGTGGTGGACGCTGCTAAGAGATTGATGGTGGTTGATTTTTATGCTACCAGGTGTCATGGGCTGAATGCTTGTGTCCTCCCCAACTTCTTTCATTGAAACCCTAAGCCCCACTGTGATGGCATTTGGAGGTGGGGCCTTTGGAAGGGGGATCCGGATTAGATGACATGATGAAGAAGGGGCCCTGTGATGGGATCAGTGTCCTTAGAAGAAGAGGAAGAGACCAGAGTTCCTTCTCTTTCTGCCAAGTGAGGACACAGGGAGAAGTCTCTGCAAGCCAGGAGGTCCACCTTCCCCAGTGAACCAAATCAGGCTGCACCTTGGTCTTAGATTTCCGAGTCACCAAAACTGTGAGAAAGAAATTCCTGTTTGTTTGTTTGTTTGTATTAATTAATTAATTTATCTATTTATTTTGAGGGGGAGTGAGAGAGTGAGCAGGGGAGGGGCAGAGAGAGAGGGAGACAGAGAATCCCAAGCAGGTAGCTCGCCATCAGCACAGAGTGTGATGCGGGGCTAGAACTCACGAACCACGAGATCATGGCCTGAGCCCAAATCAAGATTCGGGTGCTCAACCGACTGAGACACCCAGGTGCCCCAAGAAATTCCCGTGTTTTAAGCCACCTAGCCTATGGTATTTTGTTATTTGCAGCCTGATTGGAAGAAGACACCAAGGAAAGGCCTATCAATTCTAAAAACAGTCTGGAAATTTATGATAACAAGTCTCTAGCGAGTTTTCTTAGTATATTAACCCATGTTGCTAGAATTTCCTGTATCTACAAGGGTAAATGTTACCTCATGATACAAGTGAAAGATTTTTCACTAGCCTTTATGGGGCCTATGTTATTACACAGTGTATGTCTTTTATGTATTAAGCTGTAAGAAGTTAAGCTCTGAGCTCAACAGCATGCTTACCCTTGTCACTAACACCTTTATCAGAACACTATGAGAAACTAGCTTTTAGTTTGTGTACACTTTGGAATTTTAAGTTTCCCACCTAGTGAGTTACTTCAATATGTTTACTTAAAAATTTCACTTAGGGAAAGCTGGGTGTCTCAGTTCACTGGGCATCTGACTCTTGATTTCGGCTCAGGTCATGATCCCACAGTTCATGGGTTCAAGCCTGTGTCAGGCTCCATGCTGATGGTGCAGAGCCTGCTTGGGATTCTCTCTCTCTCTTTCTCTCTGCTCCTCCCCTGCTCATGCTCTCTCTCTCTTTCAAAATAAATGAATAAACTTAATTTTTTTTCACTTACAGATATCAACTTTTCTTTGTAAAAAATTATTACATTATATAATCATTTCTGTTACCCTTAGGCCATTTAGCAGAGGATTTCTGGCAAGCTTTAGAATGTGAATATGTCAGTTATATTCCCATCAAGGTTTGTAATACCTGGGTATTGGATGTGTTTACTAAAATGGAAATTGGTCTTCTAGACAGGACAGCTGCCTCTCACTTATCTGATAGGATAGCCTCAGTGCAATCTGCAAATCTTATTGAATCGGATTGATTCCGTTATCTTCCTCACTAACCTTTAATTAATGCTATGTAGCAGAAATGTAATGTGATTCTCATATTGTAGAAAACAGTGGTTGAGATAATTCACATATCAGACAGCTACTGTTCCTAATTAGTTAGATGCAGAACTAGGACCAAAGGTTGTTCTAGCTTTTATATATATATTTCATAATGTGGTATCCTGCATCCAGTAACTGACAACCACGAGGCAAATTTCATACCTTTAGAATGAAACAGTGGGTACATCACAGGACTGTTCAGAGAGCAAAAAGAAAGAATAGCCAAAACCCTTTATTATGAACACAAGGCTCTTGAAATAATGGCTGAAGGTTGAGTTTGAGTCTTTAAATTGTGATTTGAATTTTAGCCTGGAGTTAAGACTATAACTAGGTGTCCTTTTTTAAGGCATTCAACAAATATGTATTATTTTTATTTTATTATTATTTTTTAAATGTTTATTCATTTTTGAGAGAGAGAGTGCAAGCGGGGGAAAAGCAGACAGAGAAGCAGACAGAAGATCCAAAGTGGAATCTGCACTGACAGCAGTGAGCCCAATGCGGGGCTCAAACTTACAAACCGTGAGAGATCATGACCTGAGGTAAAGTTGGACACTCAACCTACAGAGCCACCCAGGCGCCCCTGTACTAGTTTTTAATATGTGTTGGATTTCATAAAGATTTGTTCTCTTTGGCTCCAGGAAGCTAAAGAGAATCCTTATGCAGAAGTTAAAAAAAATACTTAAGGCACAGTAGACTATCCTTACGAAAATTGCTGTTTCCCAAAATGAAATACATTGGCTAGAGCTATATGCTCTGGTTACTGGAGTAATTCAGACACAGGCTGTGATCTTTTGATGGGATAGATAGAAGCAAATCTCAAAGGATCACATCATTCCACAAGATTCTAAGATTCTAATACTCAATGTTGGAGCTGTATGTAGTTGGCTGGGAGCATGTTCCTAAAGTGAAAATCAACCTGCTGATTCTCTATTACTGGTTATTCAAATATGAAAAATTTGAAATGATTTGGGTTTATTTTGTAAATGTTTTTTAAAGTAAAAAAAATGAGAATTTAACTTTGTTCTCTTAAATTCAGGTATTTGATTATAAATGTTTACATATTTTGATGCATTTTTCAAGCTTTGAAATTGTTTTTTTTTTCCAATTTGGATGCCTTTTATTTTTTTTTCTTTTTTTTCATTTTATTTTTTTTCAATATATGAAATTTATTGTCAAATTGGTTTCCATACAACACCCAGTGCTCATCCCAAAAGGTGCCCTCCTCAATACCCATCACCCACCCTCCCCTCCCTCCCACCCCCCATCAACCCTCAGTTTGTTCTCAGTTTTTAAGAGTCTCTTATGCTTTGGCTCTCTCCCACTCTGACCTCTTTTTTTTTTCCTTCCCCTCCCCCATGGGTTTCTGTTAAGTTTCTCAGGATCCACATAAGAGTGAAAACATATGGTATCTGTCTGTCTTTGTAAGGCTTATTTCACTTAGCATCACACTCTCCAGTTCCATCCATGTTGCTACAAAGGGCCATATTTCATTCTTTCTCATTGCCATGTAGTATTCCATTGTGTATATAAACCACAATTTCTTTATCCATTCGTCAGTTGATGGAAATTTAGGCTCTTTCCATAATTTGGCTATTGTTGAGAGTGGTCAAGCTTTGAAATTGTTAACAGGATTTTTAATAATTTAGAAAACTATGAGAAATCAGCTGAAGCAAAACTCTTGTTGGACTTCTGATCCAGCTCTGTGTGTGTGTGTGTGTGTGTGTGTGTGTGTGTGTGTGCGCGTGCACATGCATGTGCCAAGATGTTGCAATGTATTAAAGCTTCCTATTAAGATAATACTGTTCTTAATAGAGTCCAAAGCAATATTTTTAATTTCCTATTTTCCTTGAGTACTCAAAGTTTGATATATTTTTTTAAGGTTGTTTATTCGTGTACAGTGAATGAGGGGTAGGGGCACAGAGAGAGGGAGAGAGAGAATCCCAGGCAGGCTCTGAGCTGTCAGTGCAGAGCCCAACTTGGGTCTCAATCACATGACCCTCAGATCATGACCCAAGCTGCTGCAATCAAGAGTCAGATGCTCAACCCACTGAGCCACGCAGGTGCCCCTCAAAGTTTGATATTGTATAGATTTTTTTATGCTGTCATGGAAAGCATAACTTAACCTAATTTCATTGCTCATTTCACTGTCTCATAAACAATAGGGCATATTTCAGCTGTATGATGAAAGAAATTTCTTTGACCATCACAGGAGGCCTGCTGAGGACTGTTGAATTTGCTCATGTGCAATGACAATTAAGAGTAGAGGGAAGGGTATTGAACAGAAGCATGGGAAGCTCATTTTAATTCTTTGTTACTTAATTAAGTCATGTAACATATCTGTGCCTACCTTCTGCTTCTATAAAGTCGGAACAGTAGTATTTACAGAACATTTTGTTGTGGTTGACACATAAATTGTGCTCAACAGATCATTGTTGTTGGGATTTTTTTCTGCCCATACAAAAGAGAGTGTTATTATTTGGAAAATTATAAATTCAGTTGAATTTTCCACATAATAACACTATCTGCAGTAAATACCTTGTGAATTAATGAACAGTGCAAACAACTGATTCCACCTCCATCCAATTGAAAGAACAGCGGGGCTAGAAGGAATGTCTTGGGGAATTTGCTATGAAGGGAGGGAAGAAGAGTGTGTGTGTCCATTTGAATTGCTATAACAAAAATACCACACCAGGTAGCTTATACACAACAGAAATTTATTCCTCACAGTTTTGGAGGCTGGGAGTTCCAAGATCAAGGTGTCGGCAGATTCACTGTCTAGCGAGGATCCACTTCCTGGCTCATAGATGGCTGTCTTCTTGCCATGTCCTCACATAGTGGAAGGGACAAGGATGTTCACCTTCTGTGGTCTCTTTTATAAGGACTCAAATCTCATTCATGAGTGTAGAGCCCTCCCAAAGGTCTCTAATCACCTCCTATATCCCAATATCATCACACTGAGGATTGAGTTTCAACATAGGAATTTGGGGGCACACAAACATTCAATCTATAGTAGACATTGATATTTACTGAATGCCTAATTTAGCTAGGTACCATGCTAAATTCTTTTTATATGTTTATTGATTTATCTTCAACAAATAATTATCACCTACTGTGTTCTACATACTGAGCTAGGCATTGGAGCATAGTGGCATGGTCCATATTGTTTGGTGCTTATAAATTGAGCATTGGGGATAGACATTAAACAATGACACAGTTAATGATTACTTAATTAAAATTATGGCTATCACTAGAGAGGTATAAAATTTAATCTTTTCATCAGCATTGTAAAATAGATATTATTTGCTTTATACAGAGGAAGAAAATGAGGCTTAAAAAGGTTAAAGAAATAGTCTGAGGTCACAAAGATAATAGGTTGTGGACTTAACATTGCTTAGGCTTTATCTCTTCCAGAAGGCTGCTTGTGGGGGTCTCAAGGCTGCATGATCTTAAGGAGGTCCACAGCTTGACCAACCCCTTTCACCCATTTATCCCTTAAAGGAATGTTTCTTGAGCACCTACCACATGTCACCAGCATGCCAACTAGTGAGCAAAATGGACATGATACCTGCCTTCATGGAGTTCATAGTCTAGTGAGGATGGCAGAGAATCACTTCTCAAAAAAATACATAATTATAAACTACTACAAAATGACTGAGAAAAAATTAAATGGTGCTATGAGAGCCTGTGATAGAGACATCCACTTTAGCCTAGGAGTTCAGGAAGGCATCCATGAGGAGGTGACCTTAAAGTAGAGATCTAAGGATGAGGAGGAGCTAACCAGGTAGGAAGGATGGTGGAAACAGAGGATTGTACGCAGGGGGTGGGGGGGGGGGGCAGGATCCGCAAAGGCTGTGAGTCAGAAAGGAACATGATTAAGTTGGAACAAGTAAATGAAGATCACTGTGGTCAAACTGAAATAATGGAAGAGTAGCACAAGGTAAAGATAGGTAGGAGCTAGAACCTGGTGTTTTAGCCTTTTTAAGGAATTTGGTCTTAATCATAGGATCAAAGTGAAGTCATGGAAGGATTTTGGATAGAGGAGTGACACAAGTAGATTTGCTTCATCAAAATCACTTTATCATATCAATCAGTGAAAAATGGGCAGGAGACATGAATAGATTCTTTTCCAAAGAAGACATCCAGATAGATGTCACATGAAATAGACACATGAAAAATGCTCAGCATCATTCATCATCAGGGAAATGCCAATCAAAACCACATTGAGATACCACCTCACACCTGTCACAGAAACTAAAATTAACACAATAACAGATGTTGGTGAGGATATGGACAAAGGAGAACACTCATGCACTGTTGGTGGGAATTCAAACTGGTGCAGCCATTCTGGAAAACAGTATGGAGGTTTCTCAAAAAATTAAAAATAGAACTACATTATGACCCAGCAATTGCACTACTAGGTATTTATCCAAAGGATATAAAAATGCTGATTCAAAGGGACACATGTACCCCAATGTTTATAGCAGCGGTATTGACAATAGCCAAAATATGGAAAAAGCCCAAGTGTCCATTGACAGATGAATGGATAAGGAAGCTGTGGTATATATATTCAATGAAATATTGCTTAGACATCAAAAAGAACGGAATCTTGCCTTTTGTGACATTGTGGATGAAACTAGGATGTATTATGCTAAATGAAATAAGTCTGTCAGAGAAAGACAAATATCATATAATTTCATTCATATGTGGAATTTAAGAAACACAACAGATGAACATAAGGGAAGGGAAGCAAAAAAAAGAAATAAAAACAGAGAGGGAGGCAAACCATGAGCGACTATTACATACAAAGAACTGAGGGTTGCTGGAGGAAGGTGGGCGGGGCCGGGCTAGATGGGTGATGGGCATTAAGGAGGGTACTTGCGATGAGCACTGGGTGTCCTATGTAAGTGATGAATCAGTAAATTCTATTCCTGAAATCATTAAAAAAATAAAGAATTAACAAAATCACTTTCTCAGTGGTGTGGGCATAGATCTTCAGAGCAAAAGCAGAACATAAGGATATTATCGCCATCATTCAAGTGAGAAATGATGGTAGCATTACCTGGGCTGGCAGGTGTGTATCAGAGGCTTGAGTCATTGATGGAAACCAGAAGGAAGCAGTTAATTTTGTCTACTTAATGGAAATACTTCCATTCATGCAAATCACCTGCTGATCTGAATATGTTCTTGATTTGGCATTAGGTAGGCTCATCGTGAATTGATTGTTAACGATGACTTTGATTTTGAAAGTAGTTTATATATTATCTATATTGACCTAGCTCTTGATAGAGATGTTTATAATACAGTTTGCCTCAGTCATAATTCTCTAAGCGTCTACTATTCTAGCGCTCTATTAACCCCTGTAGGACTTAAAAAGATAACTTAGATACTATCCTTGCTTGCAAAAGCAAGTGGCCTAGTAATCTAGACAAGATGATAACAAAGTGCAAACACGAGTGACTGTGGTGTACAACATGCCGTGCCGCGGCCAAGTTTTATTGCATTTCTTTAAGAAGCAAAGATCACTTTCTACTGAAGGATTTAAAGGATCAGCAAAGATAGAGCATGGAAATGGACTTGGAGGCATGTGACACATTTAACTCATGGAAGAGGGGGTGTGGAAGGCAAAGATAGAGCATGGAAATGGACTTGGAGGCATGTGACACATTTAACTCATGGAAGAAGGGGTGTGGAAAGCTTAATCTGGGAGGATAAAAGATAGTAATTATATTGATACCTGAAGCTATTAGAATTTTTGGAGATTAGATAATCTTGCTTCAAGAAACAAATTTGTAATGAAACAGTTTCATTTGATTTGCTTATTTGGCTTCACCATGCACTTCTTAAAAGAAGACTTAATATTTTTAGAGCAGTTTTATGTTTACAATAAAATGGAGAGTAAGGTACCAAAATTTCCCATATACTTGCTGGCCCCGTAGCTTTACCCAGTCAGCATCATTCACCAGAATGATTTTTTACCAAGGATGAACTCACATTGATACATTATAAACACCTCAAGTCCATAGTTTGCTTTAGGATTCACTCTTGTATTGCACATTCTATGGGTTTGATTAAATGTATAACAACATATGTTCATCATTCTAATATACAGAGTATTTTCAATGCCTGAAAAATTCTATCCCTAGTCATCCCCCTCCTCACTCACCAGTCACTGTCAATTACTAGTCTTTTTGCTATCTCCATAGTGTTACCTTTTCCACAGTGTCGTATAGTTGGAATCATATAGTATGATGCCTTTTCAGATTGGTTTCTTTTACTTACTAATATGCATTTAAGTCTCCAGGTCTTATCACACGGTTTGATAGTTCATTTTGTTTTAGTGCTGAATAATATTCCATTGTTTGTATGGACTGTGTTTATTTGTTCATTTATCTAATTTATCATTTCTCTGATGATATAGGATGTGATGCATCTTTTCATATGCTTATTTGCTATCTGTATATCTTTGGTGAGATGTCTCTTAAGGTGTTTGGCCCATTTTCCAATCGGGTTATTTTCTTACTGGTGAATTTTAAGATCTCTCTCTATATTTTGGATAAGAGTTCTTTTATCAGATGTGTCTTTTGCAAATATTTTCTCCCAGTTTTTGTCTTGTCTTCTCATTCTCTTGATACTGTCTTTTGTAGAGAAGGTTTTAATTTTAATGAAGTCCAGTGTATCAGTTATTTCTATCATAGATCTTATCTTCAGTATTGTATGTAAAAAGGCATCACCATATCCCAAGGTCATCTAGGTTTTCTTCTTACAGTAGTTTTATAGTTTTCCATTTTCCATTTAGGTCTGTGAGCCATTTCTAGTTAATTTTTGTGAAGGGTGTAAGGTCTCTGTCTAGATTCATTCTTTTGCATGTGGATATCTACTCGTTCCAGTATCATTTGTTAAAGAAGCTATCTTTGCTCCATTTTGTTGTCATTGCTTCTTTTTTGTTTGCTTGTTTATTTTGCGTGTGTGAGAGCTAGCACAGCATGCTCGGGGGAGGGGCAGAGAGGGAGGGAGAGACCATTTCGGAAACAGGCTCCACCACACGGTCAGTACAGAGCCTGATGTGAGGCTCAGACTCATGAACCATGATATCATGACCTGAGCTGAAGTCAAGAGTCAGACCTGAGCTAAGAAGTCAAGAGTGGTACACTTGACCAGTTGAGCCACTCAGGTGCCCAGCCTTTCATTATTTGTCAAAGATCAGTTGACTGTATTTCTGAGAATCTACATCTGGGTTCTCTGTTCTGTGCCACTGATATATTTGTCTGTTCCTTCACTAGTATCACAAGGTCTTGATTACTGTAGCATTATCATAAGTCTTGAAATTATTCACTTTTGTGACATTAATTCACTTAATTTTACACTCATTATGTGTTTACTGAAAATATAGCAGACATTCACTGATTTTTAGGGGCAATGTTTAAAGTTCTGGCAAATCAGGAATCCCTGGAAAACTTCCCTTGAAAGTGATAGGCTCAGTAATTATTTTACGAAGAGTAAATGGATGATGATCCCAAGTAGAGCAGTAACTCTGAGTATGAATACGGTGGTGGGAGATACAGGAAGTTGGCAAAGAACTTGTGTTCTTCATTTTGATTGGAACATAGAGTAACTAAAAGTGTTAGTGGGGGATGAAAATGGAGAGTTGGAGCCCTCTCATTAATGATCCTACAGGATAGCCTACTGGACAGCAGAAAGAAATTTTCAGTTGCCCACATCTAACTTGAAGATTTAGAAAGAAATTTTGACTGCATGTTTCAATATATTTTTCTTTTTTCACGTGACCCGGTATTCAATAACTTTTATGGTAAATAACCTGGGGCTTGACAGCAGCATTTTCCACATGGTTGAGATTCCTGGGAAGAAACGGGAGTTTATATTGTTAGATCTACTGAGCATATTACCAGAAGAGCTTTATTTGATAGGCAGTCATTTGGAATCTATTTTCCCTCATTTGGGAGTAGTTACCAGGCCAAATCACTGTTCTATTTATATCCATGACCTCTTTTCCAGTGCTGTATCAGCTGAGCACTGTAGAGACATCCTTAAAAGAGGTAGTATTTGGGTCAGAAACGTCAACCAAAATGAGTGTAATTAGACAGATTTTTTTTTTTAAAGAATGAGGGGTTTTTAAGTAGCTTTATCAGTAAATCCTTAAAGTAGTTTCCATTTGAATTGCTAAGCGATTATACAGCCATTAATTGAACTTAGCAAACTTGCTTTGGATCATTGAATACCTATTGTGCAAAATGACCCTCAGCATTTTGGGTGTGTGTTGGGGGGGCTGGGGTGATGCCTGGGCTAGGACTTGTTGAAAGTTCTGACAAGGAAATCTTTGCAGAAGTTTATTGCCCTATGGGATAGGGTGGAAGACCAAGAAGGAGTATATGGGAATGACTGGAGTTCAAGGGTAGGAGTACTTTTCTTTCTTTTCTTTTTTCTTTTTCTTTTCTTCTCCTTGGGTCTTAAAGAAAAGGTGAATATCTGGGTAAATATTGTAGTGTTGTTAGTTCATGTAATATAAGAGAAGTCCTTCAACTTCGAAAATCACAAATATACCTGAGAACATGTAAAAATGTAGATGGCTGGGCCTTATACCTATATTTTGATTTAGTAGATCTAGGTGTGGGACCTTTGGGGTCTGATTTTTAACAAGTACCCTCTGGGTGATTTTTATGTAGGTGGTCCTGAGTTTTGAGTTGGAAAACTTTACAATTCCAACCTGTAGAAATCAGACACAATTTAAAGCATTCAGTAAAACTCATAAAAACGATCCTGCTACTGTGCTAGGATCCAGGCATATAAAAAGTAAAGTACATATCTAGTAGGAGGAGAATATAAACATGTGCGTGCACGCGCATGCACACACACACACACACACACACACACACACACTCCCAACACCAATGTAATACCATGCTAAAGAGAGAAATTTATCCATTGGGTATTTGTATGCCAGTTACGCACTCAGAAGTAGGGAAAGAAAACTTGAAAGTGAGGGCTGCCTCTTAAGATAGACTTTGTCTGTCTAGTTTGTAGTGTTAGGAACATGCCCTCCAAGCTGTGTACCCAGTGAGGTAGAAATAGTTCCTCTTCTTTATGAGACACCTCCTTTCAAAATAATGAGCACCTCTGTGTGGTTTTCAAGGCCTTTAAAAAAGAGTCAGTAAACCTGGTTTCAACCCATTTGCTGATTCAGGATGTCTGGGGGTAATCAGGCTGTGAATTTTAAAGCTGTAGTGGGGAAAACAGTCCAGGGGTAAAAATGGGAGCTGACTTTAGGAGCGCGAACTTTTATTTTCCTGAGACTGTGCAAAGAGTCAGTGTTTGTGTACAGAGACTCCTCTCTCTGAAGTTCCAGTTAATGACAATGCCAAGTGAGAACTTTCAGTTCCTGTGTGACAAGAGGTAACATCCATAGAAAGTTAGAAGTAATAGGACGTTACTTTAATGACCCATCACACCTTCGTTCTTATTGCCAATGACCACATAAGGACCAGCATGGAGCACTAGCCTTTGCAACATTAACTCATTAAAACATCAAAATTATTTCCAGAATATCAGCCTTTGACATCATAAAATAGGACCTATGATGAAAGTGCTAATATTGGATTGACTATAAGATGATCTGAAAAAAAATTAAAAAGGACAGGGTAACAATTTTGCTTTCTGGTAATTGTTGTATAGGAAGGGGATAAATATGTGGAGGTGGATCCCCAACATAGCGTCTGATGAAAATGAATGTGCTAAGGAGGTGGAGGCTGCTTCTTGGTCCCCCTGTGGGAGATAGAGGCTCTTGCTCAGTTGTTACTGTTCTGTTTAATCCCAGGAACTGGTGTCCTCAGTGGTGTCCCCTCCTTTAGAATTAGGGTGGCAGGGTGTGGCCATATCCAGGCTGCTGCATTCTGCCAGCCATCACCTGTGAAGCCTCAGTTTTCTCCCGTACCTCTGTTACTGGTGAGTGATCTACTTTCACACCCTGGTAATGCCAGGTGGAATGCCTACAGAGATCTGGTTCACGGTGTCATAGAGATCTCAGGTGATGACTGAAGAGTGTGCCACCTTCTCTCTCAGTGGCAGCAGAAGGAAGTAGTGGACGAGGAGCCAGTGGAGAGATTGGAATCCTGGAGAAGAAAAATGAATGAGGAGGTAGAGGAGAAGATGAGGAAGGGATGTTCAGATGAGAGATGGTTCAGGAGAATAAAGTGGTGGAGGTAAAGGAAGTGGGGGGACCTTGAGCCCTGAACATGATCTCTTCAGGGAGACTTTCTTGAGTGTGGAGTTAGAGACCATGGATGCTCAGGTTGGCAGAGCCTTCTCCACCTGAATCCCAAGTTGGGGTAAATGCAGCGGCACTTGGGTGAGGGCACAAGTTTCATCAACCAAAATATACCCGCCTTGTGGGACCTCGCCTTTTGAGCCAACCCCCACCTAACACTTAAGAGCTCCAATGCAGATTTGCTAAGGTTTATACCAATTAGGGTGAAAGAGTTCAGACATCCCAGGACAGGCTACAAGTTCAGGGTCTTCTTTTGGACAGACTCTTCCTGCAGAAACAAGGCAATCATTAAAGGTCAGATCTTCTGGACAGGTGTCATTTCTTTCCATTTGAAACATAGGATCAGCACCGTTTGCCCACCTCCGACCCCACCCTTCATCTACAGGAGCAGGACATCACCTGTAGCTTCTTCACCTTCATCACTGCCTCAGACCACAGCCTCCCAGAATCTGACAAAACAATTGTTATTACTAATGGGGAACTATAGCCCAGTTCGTACAGGAGTAACTACCCTGTGAAGGGAAATCAGACCACATTCAGCAGGGCAGTCCATGGAGATACTCAAGCTCTTTGGGTACTCATGTGGTTAACGCCTGCCTTTGGAAATTGTTCTCGCCCCAGATTACCTGCCATCATTAGTCGGACCTCTGTTTGGGCAACTATGGTGTTGTGCATGTGCTGGTCTCTGTGCTCCCATCAGTGCTGTCATCATCATTAATGTAGCTTTTGTGGACATGGCCATCATCTGTCTAAGCCAAGGAAATGATACTAAAGACAGCACTGACTTTATCTCCATTGCTTGAATCTTTGTGTCAAGGCCTTCCTGCCTGCTTCTGATATAGATACTTAACAGTCATATTGGAAGAGGATCATTGTATCTTCAAGCCCCACAACCACAAGAACAATGAAAATCTAGGTTCATGTTTAATGTCTGGCAAGTTGCTCATCTTCCAGTGGATAACGCCATGGCCCCAAGACCTGTGCTTGGCCATCAACACCTGAATTTTCATCTTTGGCCAGGAGCCCATGTCACCCACCCTGCTGAGTATCTGGAAACAGGGACATAAACAGTGGAGAGCTGCTGAACTTGTATGAGGTAAAGGATAAAAGTAAGGGACCTCTAAATCTACCCAAATCCAAAACTTTCCAGTAGCTTTTTTGCTACTGATAAGTCTTCATGAAGGCCTGTGCCATGCTCTACCTTTTCTAGTCAGTCTTTTGGATAATCTGTGTCCAGAGCACCAGCGACCCCATTTTTTGGTTTCTAGGTGACAGGGACCTTCAGAACCACCTGTGGACTCAGGCTCCCTACCAATCACTGGAAACCTCTTCCACCTCCCTTCCTTTCATTGTCACTCAGGAACCATACCTGATGTCAGAGAGGTGATTAGGCTGGCAGGTGTGGCTCTATCCTCTCAACAAGGGTGAATAGGGTGTCCTTTCTGGGAATCACGTGTTCTTAGCCACAGTCAATGAGCTCATGCAGAGTGTGGCATGTTTCTCAGCCCCCTTTTGCCTACCTGATCATAACCAGGTGACAAAGTGCTCTGTGAGATTCCAGGAGAGAAAAGACATTCATTTGTAGACTTCATCTGCCTCCAACTCATTCCAACATCTCTCTTCTCCTTTCTGTGCCTCTCTCAACTTTTCTCTCCTCTTTCTGTTTTTAATGACTTGAGGGACCAAAACCAGAAAGCAAAACAATTAGAAAGCAGACTTTCCAATTTGATTCTCTTCTTGATGATACCTAGAAGGAGAGAGGGAGGTTGTCCAGTAAAATAGGCTGCCAGAGCTCTCTGACCCTCTATTTTTATGCCCCCTCCCCCCACTCCACAAGCTTTCTTTTACAAGTCCTAAAGTTCAAAAGAAGACAGACCAAGGATTGTGGGATTGAAGGACTGAGGTGGATGTGAATCCGTGGGACAGAGATTATTCATTGCCCTGTTATACACAGTATTCTTTTAGGCTAATCCTAGGCCAATATCACCACCACTACCCTTCCCCATGACACACACAAACTCCTTTCTCCTTACTGTGCCCAAATTTCTAAGAAACCTTGTAGATATTTCTTGAGCATTAGCCTGGAGGGGATGGAGAAGAATGTTACAGGAGTGAGATCCTATTAAGAACTAAAATAAACTCTTTTAAATGATTACTTTAAAACTAAAATAACATTGGGGCGCCTGGGTGGCTCAGTCGGTTGGGTGTCCAACTTTGGCTCAGGTCATGACCTCACAGTTCGTGAGTTTGAGCCCTGCATCAGGCTCTGTGCTGACAGCTTGGAGCCTGGCGCCTGCTTCAGATTCTATGTCTCCCTCTCTCTCTGACCCTATCCCACTCAGGCTCTGACTCTGTGTGTCTCTCTCTCAAAAATAAATAAACATTAAAAAATTTTTTTAACTAAAATAACATAAATAAAAAGGAAGAGTGCACAGCTCTGTGCACTCCTTTATTTCTACACCTCCTTTATTTCTGGGATAATGTAAGGGTTTTTACTATCAAGGGTTGAACAGATGATATACAGAGATGGGTAAATTGTTTTAGTTTGATAAAAGCATCTATAATAATATGTGAGGCAATAGTCATACATAATAATTTTAGTGCAGAAGCCTCCTATGTTCAGAAAAGGATGTGAGCGGTCTTTTCCACCTCCATGAGTAGTTTAGCCATATTTATTCTTATCTAGTACCATTCAAGAACAGGTCAGAGATGTCAAAAATAAATGAAATGCACTACTTTAGGTAGTTTGTTGTATTTAAAATTGTATGTAAAAAACACCAAGGCAAGTGTAAAGGAATTCAGAACATAGTCAACTTTACAGGCATTTTTTTTTTGAAAGTTTACAATTTCCACTTGTTTATCTGGTTTAACTCAAGGAAACATCCTTAGGAGCAAATGTAATTGATATATAATGTTTTCCCTTTTTCTGCTCCCGTGAAGCAAAATTGACTAATGTTTTTGGAGGGAACCCATTAAAATTTGCATATATACTTAATTCTGCTAAACTTGCGTAGATCAGAATTAGATGAAGGGAGAGAAGAATAGAACTTCCATGGAAAGATGCATGGCTAAGGTGGTAGCATTTAGACCAAGATTTTTAGGTTAAGATGCTGAATATATCTGTAAGGAAAGAAAAAAAAACATCTTACAGATATATTACCTGCAGTTTCCAGACATCTAAGTATTTGAAAACTTTTAAGCTATTACCTATTCATTCATGTGCATACAAGTACTACTCACCAAATATTTCTGACTCGTGTCTGGGCAGAAGGGTGGTTGAATTTTCCCATCGCCTTTGCACTGATCATGGTCATGTGACTTGCTTTGGTGGATGAATCTTGAGAAGCTCTGTATGTCCCATCTGGGACAAAGCTGTAATGGCTAGTGCACAGTTTGTCAGAACCTCTTTATCTCTGCCATGGCAACCAGCACCAGGTGGGGAGGTTCTATTAGCTTTTGTCCTAGAGTAGAGAGACACAGCACACGTTTCTCCCCTCTCCTCCAATCCCTTAACTCACATGAATTTGTAGCATGAATCAAAAATAAGCCTTTGTTATTTTGGGGCATTCAGATATTGAAGATATATTGTTATTGCAACATACTCTAGCCTAGCATGATGAAAACATCTTTTAGATTTTTTCTATATGTTGGATGTTTATGAATAATTGTGAGTTGCACAACTTGATAAAGGCCATTGTTTTTTGATGTCTATTTCTTGCCTAGTTTTTTTCAGTTTGTTTGTTTGTTTATTTATTTATTTATTTATTTATTTATTTATTTATTTTGAGAGAGAGAGAGCACGAGCAAGAGGGGGCAGGGAGGGAGGGAGGGAGAGAGAGAGGGAGAGACAGAGAGAATCCCAAGCAGGCTCATTGCCATTAGCTCCAAGCCCAACACAGGGCTGGAACTCATGATTGGTGAGATCATGACCTCAACCAAAATCAAGAGTCAGACACTTAAGCAACTGAGCCACCCAGATGTCCCTTGCCTAATTCTTGATCCTATTGTTTCTGACAGGTAAACAGACTTCAAATATTTGGAAACTAAATACTATAAAAGCTTACATGATCATGTATAGATTTTCATGTGAATTTGTTATATTGTGTACACATTTATCTTGCACTTTCTTAGAATTCTGTGTCATATCCATTGGCAACTGGTCCATATCCATACTACATTACACACAGCTAAAAGAAAAAGTGCAACATAGAACTAATCTGTATTGTTATGGTACAAATTCTAGGAATACACATTTAGTGGAACTCATTCAACTTTAGCTGAAAGATAATGAAGATGATGACTGATGAAGAAGAGGAGGATAGGGATTTCAAGAAGAGATAATGCTTCAGGAACATGCATGTTCACAGTTCACTGTAAAGCAATTCAGTTTGTACAAATAGTTTACTGCCTATGTGTTCTGATATATGAAAATCAGAATTTAGTTTCAAAGTTCATGGCTCACAACATGTGGTATATACATAGAATGGAATATTTCTCAGCTATAAAAAAGAATGAAATCTTGCCATTTGCAATGATATGGTTGGAGCTAGGGGGTATAATGCTAAGAACAGTCAGTCAGTTAGAGAAAGACAAATACCATATGATTTCACTCATGTGGGATTTAAGAAACAAACAAGTAAGCCAAGGGGAAAAAGAGAGAGAAGCAAACCAAGAAACACACTCTTAACTGCAGAGAATACACTGATGGTTACCAAAGCGGGGGGTGAGTGGGGGGATCAGTGAAATAGGTGACAGGGATGAAGGAGTACGCTTGTGATGGGCACTGGGTGTTGTATGAAAGTGTTGAATCACTATATTGTACACCTGAAACTAATATTACACTGTTTGTTAACTGGAATTTATATAAAAACTTAAAAAAAGTATATAGAAGTACAAAAAGATGAAATAAATAGAATTAGCAGAGGACATTGTGTTTTCAGGGGGAAATGGTAAACTGACACATATTAGACATTCATTATTTACTGGATGTCTTTCTCAGTGGGAATTCTTTGGGGGAAGTATATTTCAGTCCTTGGAGTATAACCTTTCCCAACTCACAATGGATTGTCTTTCTTTTCTCACCATATGATTTTATTTCCATTTCTCTGGCACAAGAAAACAGGTGAAAATGTTGAACTTCATGATAGGTCTAGGATATTGGGAGTAACTTTAGATGCATATTTTCTGAGAAGATTTTGGTGATCAAGTGATCGTTTTGGCATTTCTCGTCTCATGAGCTTAACTCTTCTCATTATATTCCCTAAATAAGTGCCAACAGATTTTATGCAGTACATTTTTTAATACCCTATTGTTAGAATGCACTCACACAAAATCTAATTATGGCTATTATATCTTAACTAATAGCATATTTTATAAGTTTTGGTAATTTATGATAGAAGCATCTCCAATCATTCAGAGGCAATTTTTTTTCTATACACATCTATGTGGTGCTCATGAAATGAGCAGTGAATATGAAAACACTATTAGAATGATTTATTATAATCATGATAAACGTGGATAAACATGGATAAATCATGATAAACATGATTTATTTGTTTATTCATTTGGTATATATTTATTAAGTAGCTATATTTTAGAAACCACTATAAGCATTAGGAATACAGAGATGAAGAAAACATGGACCCATTCTTTTTTTTCTGTTTAAAAAAAAATTTTTTTTAACGTTTATTTATTTTTGAGACAGAGAGAGACAGAGCATGAACGGGGGAGGGGCAGAGAGAGAGGGAGACACAGAATCGGAAGCAGGCTCCAGGCTCTGAGCCATCAGCCCAGAGCCCGACACGGGGCTCGAACTCACGGACCGTGAGATCGTGACCTGAGCTGAAGTCGGAGGCTTAACCGACTGAGCCACCCAGGCGCCCCAACATGGACCCATTCTTAAAGAGCTGCCATCAGAGTTGGGGATACATCTTGATTATAACCTATGATGTAAGCCATAGCAAAGAGGTGTGGGAAGTGCTGTGGAAACAGAAGGAATGGTTAGTTGTACTAAGAACCAATGGAGAGACCATGGAGGGATTCATAGAAAAGGTGATATTGGAATTGGACATTTAACATAATATTTTGTCACTTTCCTCTAATTAAAATGTTAGAACTATTGAGGAGTTTACCTCCATATACTTTTTAAAAATGTTTTTATTTATTTTTGAGACAGAGAGCATGAGTAGGGGAGGGGCAGAGAGAAGGGGAGACACAGAATCTGAAGCAGGCTCTAGGCTCCGAGCTGTCAGCACAGAGCCTGATGCGGGGCTCAAACTCATGGACTGTGAGATCATGACCTGAGCCGAAGTCGGACGCTCAACTGAGCCACCCAGGCGCCCCATCTCCATATACTTTTTTAATTTGAGAATGGTTGACACACAATGTTAGATTAGTTGTAGGTGTTCAACTTAGTGATTGGTCAAGTTTATACATTATGCTGTGCTCACCATCACTTGTCCCATTACATCGCTATTACAATATCATTGACTATATACCTTACGCTCTTTTTACTCCCTTGACTTATTCCATAACTGGAAGCTTCTATCTCCCTCTCCCCTTCATCCATTTTGGCAACACCTCCATCCCCCTCTCCTCTGGTAACCATCAGTTCTCTGTATTTATAGTTCTGATTCTGCTTTTTGTTTGTTTATTAAGATTCCATTTATGAGTGGACTCACATGGTCTTTGTCTTTCTCTGATTGACTTATCTCACTTGGAATAATACCTCCTATGTCCATCTATCTTGTCTCAAATGGCACAATTTCATCTTTTTTTATCTGTTTGTCTGTTGATGGACCCTTAGGTAGCTTTTGGGTCTTGGCTATTGTAAATAATGCTGCAGTAAACATAGAGATGCATATACCTTTTCTAGTTCATGTTTTTATTTTCCTTCAGTAAATACTGAATAATGGAATTATTGGATCATATGGCATGTCTATTTTTAATGTTTTGAGCAACTGTTTCTTTAAAAAAGTATTATACTTTTTCCATACTCTTTTCCACAATGGCTGCACCACCCACCTTCTTTTTCTCTACATCCTCACCAATACTTGTTACTTCTTGTCTTTTCAATTTTAGCCCGGATGGGTGTAAGGTGATATCTCATTGTGGTTTTGATTTGGATTTCCCTGATTGTTAGTGATGTTGAGCATCTTTTCATGTGTCTCTTGATCATCTCTATGTCTTCCTTGGAAAAGTGTCTATTCTGGTCCTCTGCCCAGTTTTTAACTGGATTATTTGGTTTCTTTACTGTTGAGTTATAGGAGTTCTTTATAGTTTTTGGATATTGACCCCTTGTCAGATATATCATTTGCAAATTATCCAAAGTATACCACCATATACTTTGGATAATTAGAGAACTTTCCTCTGAACATAAGTTATGTATCATGCTATATGCCTTAGAAATTTAAGAATTTTAACCTGGGGTAAATACTTAGGAGATTTAACAAAAGCAATGTCTATTCAGAATGGATGCTGACAATAAAATTAGAATAGGGTCTGAAAAGACTCTGACAGTGCCTGTTACCTCTTTAATTGTAGGGTTATGGATGGGTTTTTGTACATCAGTTTCTCATCTCCCAGATATAAATAATATTGAAAGGTTGAAGGAGACAAGAGGATAGCTTTGTAAAAGGTCATTATTTGAAAATTGTTCACACAAAATACTGGCAGTTCTGTTTTTGTGGAGGATAGTTGTTTTATGTTCCAGTTTTCCCCAATTTCAGTGATCATCTATGGTGATTACATTGATGAACAGCCCTGGAGTGAGATGTCAGTATTCGACAGTGGCTGTTTGCAAACTCTGCTGTGATTACACTCTGTTGTCTAATTGCTTAATTTATTGATGTTTTGCTGAAATGTTTTCAGCAACATTTGTGATTGCAGATAACTCATCATTTCTCTTCTGGCTCATTATCATATGTTTGCATTTGGTTTGTCTGATTGCTGCAGGTGGAAACAATAGGTGATGCATACTGCGTTGCTGCAGGACTCCATAGGAAAAGCCTCTGCCATGCAAAGCCCATTGCTCTCATGGCCCTGAAGATGATGGAACTTTCAGAAGAGGTGCTGACACCTGATGGAAGACCAATTCAGGTAACCTTCTCTACAATGTGGTTTGAGTAGTAGCATGCCTTTAACTGAAGGGGGCAAGAAATTCCCTTTTGAATTCTACTTATGTGTCCTACAGATTTAGACAAGTAAGGAGGATGAGGCTTAACTAGAAAAAAAACTCATAGAACACCAGCAAAAGAACAAATGGAGTAAGATCCAAAAAAGGAAAAGGTGTATGAAAGGCTAATTGCCATGGAGAAAACAAAGAGCTAAAGACAGACTAAAGAAACACTCATTGTCAGTTACCAACTCACCAACACCAAGCAAAGATGGTGGTGGGAATCAGGGTCTCAGACATAATCCTCAGAAGAAAATGGAGGACCTGAACACTTACTTTGGGTAGTGTACAGGTAAGTGTTCCTTATAAAACCTCAGCACTCAGGGTTACCTGTGCGTGTTTTTAATGTAGCAGAGCTTGAAGGTTGGAGCCCAATAACTAAGAAAATTTAATAGTGGTGGGAAATGTAGCTCCTGGTATGTTGTACTCTTTTTGGTACTGATGCCTCTCTGCAGTCTAACGTCTACCTCTAAGAATGGATGAGATCACCCACCTCTAGTCTTTCCCAGACCCAGTGGATCCCAGAAGTATTGTTACTGTGACTTCTTAGAAACCAGAAATCATGTATTTGGAGAAGTAACCATGAATGTAAGGCAGCCCTTTTATAACAGCTCACCAAATGTGAGTTTAAAATAAATAGAGAAAAAGAAAGCTTCAAAATGTGGTACAATCCTATTCCTGGAGTTGGGGCAAATTAGATATTATGAGTGTCCTTCTGACTAAAATTATTAAAATGCTGTGTTAAAAATATTTTTAAAATATTTAACACTCTTTAAGATTTCTAAAAACTACTAAGCACCTCACTGAACTATTAGGAAAGAAAAAATGTGCCAATAATGTTGCATGTGTAGATTGAGAAAATTTCAGTGGGGAATTTAAATTAATTGCTCTGTCATGAGAAGTGATAGTAGGAAACTAGGAAACATTACTTCTTTCTGGAGGAAGTCAACTTCAATCCCTCTTGCAAAGAATATCCATATCTTTGGATATATCTGTATTTGAATATATGGATATCTGTATCTGGGGACTGAGTGACTAATACTAAAAACAAAATAAAACAACCCCTCACCTCCCCCACAAAAAAATAACCCTAAACCCACACGTTCATGAAAGAAATCAAAGTATTATAGGTAAGAACCAGTGGGAACAATAGCTAAGAAAACAGTGAAGTGTTATCAGATTATCAAAATTTTCAGACAGAATCAAAATGACAATGTTTAATATAAGTAAGAAAATAAAGAAGAAGCTTAAAAACACGACACAGGAACAGAAGATGTGAAAAAGAACCAGAGAACCCCTAAGTAATCAACATAATACTTAAGAAAATGGCCGGTAGATGAATTTAAAAGCAGATTAGACAGAGCTGAAGGAAAAATTAGTATACTGAAACTTAAAGCTGAAGAAATTACCCATTATCAGGTCCAGAGAATTAAAAATGTGGAAATATGAATAAGATAATGTAAAGTATAAAATGTGTGGGAGGAATGGAAGACAGAGTAGGAAAATATATGCTCAGTTGGGGTTTCACATGGAGTTACAGAGGGAATGCAAAACAGGGCATTTTTTTTTTTTCTGGAACAGTAAAAGACATCAGTCAGTTCTCAGACCCAGTAATCCTAAGGGATTCTACGAAGCCAAATCATAGGAATTCAAAACTGAACATGTCTTAATAATTCTGTAGTGTGTCGGAGAAAAGAGGGACTTGATACATGACGAAGGTGAAATTGATTTGTGGGGAAAGAATGGGCTATTCCATCAAAGGTTGGAGGACAACTGTTTATCCACGTGGACAAAAGTATTAAAACTGGATCTCTACTTCACGAAGCTGTACAGAATATAATTCCACCTGGGTTAAATGTGAAGGGCCACACTATAAGGTCTTAAATTTATAATTTGGGAGTTTTTAACTCAGCATAAGGAACATTTTTTTTTTTTTGTAAACTAGTCAAGTCAAAACTTATCAAATCATACAGGAAAATAGGTGTAAATTTTTCTACACTGAAGTTAAAACCTTCCTGCTTATCAAATAACACCTAAAAAGAGTAAAAAGATAACCACAAACTAGGAGGGTTTTTTGCAACACATTTAACCGTTAAAAGTATCTTTGGTTAACCTCACGAGTAACGAGATGACTGTATATCGGTAGCACCATCCTGTAGCATTTCTACCTACTAGTTTGGCACAACTTTGAAGCTCTGACACTATCACATTGGTGAGGATCTGGAGCAGCGGGAAGTCACACACAGCTGGTGGGAGTGCGCCGTCCCAAGTACGGTATATTGTGTGTGCCTTAGTTTGTGCTTTGCCTACATCCCAGCAACCTCGCCCCTACACGCTTGCTCAGGGAAGAATGTGTTCAGGTGTAGCACAAGTCACAAGATTATTCACAGCAACACCTTGATAAGAGTTTCAAACTGGAAATAACTCAAATAACCATCTAATAGAAAGGATTGCCTATAAAAAATATGTATATGTACGTGTGTATGTGTAGACACACACACATACACACACACACACACACACACACACACACACACACACACCATACACTTGGGAAAATGAATGACTTCAGCTACTGACACCAACAAGGATGAATATGTCAAAAACATAATCTTGAGCAAAAGAAGCAAGTCTGAAAAGAAGGCTGTAGCCTTGTCCCACTTAATTAAGTCTCAAAACTGGGAAAGTGGGAAAAAATATGTTATTTAGAGATAGCTGCATTGCTGGAAAAAGGGTAAAGGAAAAAAAAAAGGGAGTGGTTACTACAAATTCAAGATGGTGCTTAACTCCAAGGGAAAGGAAGAAGATGATGGGAAGAGAGAGGAGGCAGGAAGGAAAGTGCAGGTAGGATTGTAGTGCAGAATCACCCATTTTACTACTGTTCTTTGATGTTTACATATATGTTTACATTTGGCAGTTTTAAAAAGTGGAAAGGGGGTGCCTGGGTGGCTCAGTCGGTTAAGTGTCCGACTTGGGCTCAGGTCACGATCTCGCGGTCTGTGAGTTCCAGCCCGTGTCGGGTTCTGTGCTGACTGCTCAGAGCCTGGAGCCTGCTTCGGATTCTGTGTCTCCCTCTCTCTCTCTGCCCCTCCTCCGTTCATGCTCTGTCTCTCTCTGTCTCAAAAATAAATAAACGTTAAAAAAAAAAAAACAGTGGAAAGAGAAAGGGTTTTCTCACCATTCTCATCAGCAATAAAAATAGGAAAACATTGAGCATTCAAAAAAATAGTTTAAGTCCCCTCAGGACATAATTATCCAGTTATTCAAGTATAAGAATGGCACTTCTACCACTGCCAGGAAAACAAAGTGATGCTGTCTCAGATCTGCTTCAAACTGCAAATATACACAGTCCAGACTGAGTTCCTATAAGTTCTTAAATTTTCAAGACTGCTAGCTGGGCAGTCTTATCACTTGGGATTGTTTTTCTATGTTGGATTTTCTTTTATAGGAGATATCGTGTTTGTATTGATTCAGCCTTGTCAAAGCAAACTTAAATTACCCTAGAACAAAACCAGGGAATCATGCGTTACGGTATGCTCCTCCATATTTTTATCTGTGGTATGTAACATTACTCTGTCTTATGAATCAGATAGTCTTATTAAATCAGAAGAGGAAATGTCTATAAAGATTTAATAAGAATGCAGAAAGAGAATTCAAAATCATAAAACCACTTTAATAATTTTAGCTTCATTACTTATTCATATTATTTGCGTGGTTTGAGATTGTTTTTGGCATATTAATTTGACTTTGAATTGGCTTCTAAGTTGGTGCCATGGGAACATTTCTAAACTTATTGAAAGAATCTTTTATTAAAAATGCTTGGGTGTGGGGCGCCTGGGTGGCCCAGTCGGGTAAGCTTTTGACTTCGGCTCAGGTCATGATCTTGCGGTCCGTGAGTTCGAGCCCCACGTCGGGGTCTGTGCTGACAGCTCGGAGCCTGGAGCCTGTTTCAGATTCTGTGTCTCCCTCTCTCTCTGACCCTCTCCCATTCATGCTCTGTCTCTCTCTGTCTCAAAAATAAATAAACGTTAAAAAAAAATGCTGGGGTGTGCAGTAGGGTTGATATGTGATCAGCTGATTGTTTACTTCAAACTATGTAAGTTTAGGATGCTTAAAATTTAAGCTATTTAAGTTGTAATAGTTCAAAATAAAGTTCCCTCAAACCTTTCATATTTTGAAAAATTAATTGATAATGTGTACATGATTTTATAAGTCTTTCAGGTACCTCTCATTACAGGAAATATGTACCTGAATTATCAGTTATAAGTCCTTGAAGGTGATTGGTAATATCCTTGAATCATTAACTGTAAAATTGGTTTAGTTTAAAAAATTTTTAAAGTAACAAAAGAATATAGTATTTCAGTTATTCATTTTATAATATTCACAGAAATTATTTTTTATAAATACTCTAATGAGACTCACAAGCTCATTCCACACTGTAGCTACAAAGCATACACAAATATGGTCCATTTGGAAAAATAATCCCAAAGTGACTTTAATTAAGTCTGCTTTCATAGAGGGAAGCAAACCCTAAGAGACTTAGCCATAGAGAACAGACTGAGGGTTGATGGAGGGCGGTGGGTGGGGGATGGGCTAGATGGGTGATGGGCACTAAGGAGGGCCCTTGTTTTGATGGGTACTGGGTGTTGTATGTAAGTGATGAATCACTAAATTCTCCTGAAACCAATGCTACACTATATATTAACTAATTAGAATTTAAATAAAAATTTGAAACAAACAAAAAGCTGCTTTTAAAATTAATGATTAGAATTTTTAATATTTTCTCAATATGATGTTTATTCTCCTGGCTGAACTTATAATGTCAACATTATGCTTATTCCACTCCCCCCGTGCAGAGGAAATCTGATTTTCTTACATCTTAAACTTAACTCTTGAAGAAAAGTACTATCAAATTTATATTCTTTGCCCTTTGTTTGAGCTAGCTATATTGTGACTTCACTAGAAAATTGTATGACTTCATGCTGTTCCTTAACCTTGTGACCCTAATCTTACCAAAGTATTTTGAACAGTTTTTAAGGCTGAAAGGCTTTTACTAATAATTTAACCACTGTTTGATTAAAATAACAAAATGTTTATTACTGCTTGTGCTTTATTCCTTAGAAATAAAAATGTGGGTAGGAAAGAAAAGCTGCATTGATGGACTAGAGAATGTGATTATACAGATTTTGGAAAGACCAGTGGCATTTTCACGATTTCAGGCTTTTGAAGAAGATTGAGTCAGCGTGTCCAAATATCTAAGTTTTACTTCTGAACTTCAGTTTTTAAAAAATATTTGCATTGAATTTCATCACACAGGCACACAAATTCAAATTCGCTTCATTAGTTTAGAGAACAGTGCATTTTATATAATGAGGCAATTATACAGAGATTGTGAAAGAGAGTTTAAAAAAAGACAATGTGTAATCATGTTGTAATACTAATGTGTCTAGCAATCTTAATTGCAAATCAGGGAAATGCTATGAATCTTCTCTAACCGCCTAGTCCAAAGGCAGGAATATTAACATACAATTTATGTATACTACAATTTGCATGTAATACATTAAATTGTAACTTGTGTAAGCTTCGACTGAATCTTCTAATGAGTTTACAGGATTTTTTGAGATTATGAAATAATTATTCTCCAATTAATTTTTAAATACTTGTTATTTATAAAGGAAATCTGATGTTGTTACTTTAATATTTGGAGGGATTTGTTCTCTGCAAATACTGCAGTATTTACTTAACCCCATGAGATTATAGCCCAAGATTGTATTTAGGGAAAAAAAAAAAAACTAATTATTTGGTAATTTGATTCTCTGTGATTCTTTGAGAAGTGTTTATGTATAAAATTCTAATTTTATTTTTCACCCTGAAGTGTGTATTGGACTTACCAGAAATGTTCTATCTCTAGAACTTAAACCTAAGGGTTCAGAAGTACTACTTGGGCATTGTGGGAACTCACTAAGATAGCCCAATTTATTCTCACCTCCTGTGTTTATCCAGTAGACACGTTCGAAAGTACTTTTAATCTTTTAGGTAATGCAGATAGTTGCAGTTTTGGTAAATTACTGTTTTATTGTAGCAGTAATATACAAAGTTACTATTCCTGGTGAAATTTATGGCTAAATGTATTTTCTAATACATCACTTTGTATAGTGAATTTATATGGTACTAGAAATGTGTTTCTGTGTCTTTAAAGAATATGTTTAGAGTATATTTTCACTGACAGTTTACCAGTACAGGAGGTTACAATAGGTTCTCTTTTATACTTTGCTTCTGTTTAATTATTAGAACTTTAAAGTCTGTATATTCTCTTCAGCTCTTCTAACTCACTAACACTCCCCTCAACTGGTTATGAAAATCATTCATTAAACCCGCCCCCTTGATACTTCATGTTGTCAGAGCAGTTTGTAGTTTTTTTAAGTTTCCATTCGTCTGACAAAACTTTTCATACAGTTTTTATTTCCTTGACGGTATCAGCCATCTTTAAACTCTTTGCTCCATAAATACCTTCTCTAGAGCCTCATGGTCTATGATATTATCTGTGCTTTCACTTATTTTTTAGTCATGTTACTTATCTCCTGTGTACCTAATTCTTGTTACTTTTTGTTGGTGTGCTGGAGATTGTGTATGAACAGTTACAGAATCATTTGAGAAGTGGAATGATGTTACCCTCCTGCAGGGAAATTTTATGTGTTCTTCGGGTGGGAGGAATTGCTCGGGGCTCTAGCAATCAGGGTCACATGATTTAATGGCAGGCATCCTTCTCCAAGGGGGCCAGTTACTGATTCACCTTATATTTTTGGTATCACCCTTATACCTGGGGTGTTGGCTCCTAGGGTCTCATCTTAAAAGTATGGAGGGTTTACCAAGGTGTCCCCCTTGGCCATCCTCAGACTTGGGTATTTGTCCCCGTAGTTCTGTAGGTACCGTTAGAGTCCCAAAAGCATTTCTCTAACCTCACTCCCTTCTGAAGTCACAAGATGCCTGTAGCGGACAAGCACCCTCAGATTTAGTAATGACCTCTCACTGAGCTTCATCTTCGCCCCCTCCCCCCCATCTTGGTGTCATATTCTTTTCATTGCCTTGTGAGCTGACCTGCAGAGGGGTATTCAGATTATATAACCTGCTCTTCCTAGAAATAGAAGTTCAAAGTCATGTACATTTTTTGTAAGAGTTTTATTACTAATAATGATTCATCCTCACTAATCTACATTTGTGCCTATTTTCAACCCAAGTCACAGATGATACTATCTGTAAATAGAAAAGACCAAAACATCTAACTGTGTTTAAACTAGCCACTGCAGAGTAACAATAAATATCTGTTGAAGCACTTCGCAGTGTGCCAGGCAGTCGCCGATCCAAGGACTTGGCATGTGATAGCTCTACTGAGTCTTACGAACCTAGAAGGGCTCTATTGATATTATTTCAGTTTTACAGTTGAAGGCAAGAATAAGAAACATTCGTTAACCTGAGCTCCTAATTGCACTCTATAGGGCTTGTTAAATAGAAGTGTGGTAAATAAACTTCATATTGTCACAATTTTCTTACTGTGTAGAAGCTGTTAAGTTAGACTTTTCATGGCTCTAGTCAAGAAAAGTTAAACTACTGTTAGGTGTCCTCTTGAAGAGAATGGAAATAAGTAATCTATTTAAGAATTATTCCATCCAAAACGATTAATTTTTTAAATTATGAAATGAGGGAGATAAGTTCCGTGATGTGTGTGTGGGGAGGGAATGGCTGTCATTTCATCCTTATTTTGAAAATCACAGTCACCAGCCAGATTGGGTGAATCCTTAGCCACTTTACTTCATTGTTTTTTCTCTGTTTATTGTCCCTTTGGTTATTGTGGATTGTGACACAGAAGATGTATGTTTTAAAATGTTTACATTTTTTCCTAAGATAGTCTTTGGATTTAAACATCGTGTCTTATATTCTAATTCGTTATTTTTATGTTTTGAGCAAGAAATTTGTTTTAGTCATCGAATTGCACTTCTGGCCCGATGCTGCAGTTCTGAGCTGTAATAGAGCACACCTACTGCCTTGCAATCCTTCTATAAAATGTTGGCATAATGAATTAATAGACCTTAATATTTATGCTTTGCGCATGTCAATGAGCTAGAATTCCCTTCCTGGTTTGCTTTGGCTTTTGTCTTTAATCATGACTGGTTCTCATATAATATAGTTAGACTGATGATCACCTTTTTCATCTGTGGAAAAAATAGTTTGTCAGGCACACACTTCTGAAAGGGCTGGCCTTATTGAAGAGTTTTGTCATGATATTTGTCAAACAGATTTTCTAAGAAGTCCTTTCGTGAAAGTGTTTGCATATTTTTGCTACATGCAAAAAATAGCAGTAATACGTGTGTGAAAGGAAAAACAAAGCCAAGCAACCAAGGGAAAGTTAAATTGTTTGGGTGGAAACTGTGCACATAAAATACAAAATTGCTTAGCCTGGTTTTGTGTACTGGTTTTTACACTTCCGCATTTTCACAAGAGAAATGCACTTTAGTGGAGACACACTTTAAATGTTTTATAAAGTTATGCTGTTAAATCATGTCACGATGGGGTAAACCCTCCTCAAGAAGATATAATCTGTTTCATTTATTTTAGCCTGTCTGAGAGAGGGTCCCTCCCAGGAGTGTTTGTACAATGTCCTAAGAGGAGACTAGAAATTATATTAGTAAAGGTGCTCCTTTTCGTTTGATTCTTGCATCATGTGCTTTAGAGTGTGAAGCCTCTAAGCCTTTAGGTAGCTCATATTTTTATTTATCTGAGTTTTATGTAAAGAATAAGAATCTCTGTCTGCCAAGTCTTGCTCCTAAAAAGACATTAAGATGTGATTTTACCAACCTATAGTGAGGGCAGTTAGCCCATTATATTTTAGAATATGGTCTCTCTGGTGTTATTGACCAAGAAGGCTTTTCTTTTTTACTGCCAGTTTAACTTACTCTCTTTTAAAGTTAATTGTGGCATGTGCATATGCCAAGGCCAGCAGCTTGAATCTTATAATACCACCACTGATGTGAAGATAGCCAGATGGAATAATATGTGAGAGAGGAACGTGCTCTCTGCTTGCTAACCGTACTGTTAGGATTTATGTTTTTGATTTGTCACGCTGTCTTGAAATCTAATATCTAGCGCCAAATAAAAATGTAAAAATCATTTCAAAGTAACTTTATTAGTTTTCCAAAATCACAAAATGTCAAATGACCTCTGAAAAATGACACACGGAAGAAAGTCACATCACCTGTAATTTACCAACCAACCATCACCACATATTAAATTGTGTCGTATATTAGGACATCTGGGTGGCTCAGTCAGTTAAGTGTCCAACTTCAGCTCAGGTGTTGATCTCACGGTTTGTGAGTTCAAGCCCCACGATGGGCTCTGTGCTGACACCTCACAGCCTGGAGTCTGCTTCAGATTATGTGTCTCCCTCTCTCTCTCACCCTCCCCCACTCACATCTGTCTCTCTCTCTCAAAAATAAATAAATGTTTAAAAAATTAAAAAAAATAGTGTTTATTCTTGAAGGCTTTTTTTTCTCCTATGAATATTCAAACACATGGAAATAGAATATACAGACTTGAAGAGTAGATTCTTTTAAAAATTGAGAGGACTTCATTCAATAAAGTGAAATTATGTGACACTGTATACCATAGATGTACCTAAGCACACTGGTGAGACTTGGTAAGTCTTAGGAGGCATCTCTCATTGTTCTTAACTCACTTTGATTTTGCATTTGAATTTTTGAGTCATAGAAAGGCAACTCTTGAATCACCTGAGTTGCAAAAGTGGTAGGAATAATTCAGTGTCATGTGTGCTTTTAAAAGTCTGTTACCCTTTGTGTTGATATCATGCCAGGCATATGGTAATTGTCTGGGTCACCACTATAATATTCCTTATTTGGAATGTGGTTTCCTAGCAACTCTTGCTTTTTCCTAATGGCTGAATTGATTTCTGCACATTTGTAATGCTTCCCACAGCATCAGAAATTGTCACCCTGTGTGCAAATATTACAAGATCAAATTTACATGTAGATTCGGTTCTAAGAAATTATTCTGCTTTACCGCTTACGTTTAATGTGCTCATTCAAAGGTTAAACCAACCATAAAAAAATAAATTTCGCAAAATCTGATGAATGCAGATCGCGCTCTTTGGTGAAACATGGTAATTTTGACGACAGTGTCCGAAATACGTTTGAGTAGTTTCTAGTAGAAGGCCTGCTGAAGTTGAAGAAATGGACTAATTTTGATGGTCAAATGACCAGAGAATCAGCAGGTGGGTACGAATATTGGCCTGGACTCTGCTTTGAATGTCTCAGGGGACAAAAGACTTTCACTCTGGAGGTAGTTTGCAGTTTGCTGATTCTGGGTGATCCTTGCTGGAGTATTGCCAGGAGTGACTTTTATTCATGTGTTTAACAAATGGACTTTGAATACTTACCATTTTCTAGACAGTTGGTTAGGCACTGGGGATGTAAGGGTAATTAAACCAGATATGGTCTTGACCCTCCCAGAAATTACAGTCTGGAACCAACACCTATGTCAAGTGGAAAAAGAACGGTGGATTTTTCTCAGTACTGTTTCCATCTTTCTATCAAGTGAGAAATTTGCATTAGGCTTTTGAAAAGACTTGGCAAAGACTTTAAATTCTTCTTGGAATACTCAAGATGTTGCTGTACATTCAGATCTTCATTATTTTGATTTCTTTGTAGATTTTGTCTGTATCTAGGAAAGTGGAGTTGAGAGACATTGCAAACCAGCTATGCACTGGGTTGGTTTGTAGTTTATATAGCATCTCATTCAGTCTACACAGCAACCCTATGAAGGGTACAGATGTAGTTCTTATATACTTTAAAGATCAAGAAATAAAACATCAGGGGTTAAAAAATAAGTGTAAGATCATGGATAAAATGATATGTATATTGTACGTCTTCTGTATGCCAGACTTTGTGTCGAGTGCTTTATGCACTTTATGTCTTTTAATCTTGCTCACTCCTCAAAACCCTGCAGAGTAAATATAATCTTATTATTTCTGTAATCTTATTTTACCTTTAAACAATTGGAGCTTCAGAAGTTTACATAATTTGACCAAGATCATACAGCTAGTCAATTGCAGAACTAAATTTGAACACAGATCTATCTTCTTGAAAAAAAAAAAATCTTTGAACTTCTGCTATACCAAACTGGCCAGGACCTCGCCAGAATGTTCAGAGTAGAATTCTATTACCTGAATATTTAATAAGAATTGCCTTTCATTGAGCACTTATTATGTGCCCAGCATTATGCTAAACTAAAGTGTGTGCATGCTCCCTTTTCCTCTCATCTGTCTGTCCATCTATCTATACACACTCCTATGTACCTACACACATATATGTAATTTATTCACACATATACATGTGTCTTATAAGCATGTCTTCATATTGGTGAAATATATACAGGTATTGAATGTTACCATGTAAGTCCTACAGCAATCATGGACCATGAATAAGGTATCATCCTTATTTACAAATGAAAAAAACAGGACTCAGAGAGGTTAAGGGAGTTATTGTCAACTAAGAGTAAGTAGGTAAGTAAGAGTAGATTCCTAATTGGAATTTAAATCTGTTTGACTTCAAAGTCCCTCTCTCTAACCATTTCCCTAACACTGCCTCCACAATATAATTAGAATGTATGATTTCTAATCTTAGGACTAAGCTAATCACTTTAATCTTCCTTGAAAAAGAATGACTGCTTTTCTCTCTTCCTTAAGAAATGTTCAGATGTATCAGCAGTGCAATGACTTGAAGGCATTCTAATTTGAGACAAACCCTAGTGGCTGTAACTGTGCACAAAGATGTGGAAATGAGGATAATTATGTCTGCATTTAATATAGAGAGTTGAAAATTGGTGGTTTTCTAAAATTTCACAATCTCTGAAGGAAACGTTAAGTTGCGGATAATACTGAAATATGAACTTCTGTAATATTAGCTTCTTAGGAGAAATAGAAGATGTTATCTCTTCTTTGTGGCAATACAATAATCCCAAACTGGGAAAACAGAGATTTCAAACCACAACAGAAAATCCAAAAGAAATATTGTTCTTTAAGACATATTGTTTTCCAGATGGTATCAGTTGATTCTTTTGTATATTAAGTTATCCAGGATCGCTTTTATATTTACAATAACCAAAGCCCTGATGGGAAGTGGGAAAATGTAGTAAAATAGTTTGATCACTCAGCCAGCAAGCAATTACTGAATCTCTCTCATGGACAAAACTACATAATTGAGTTGCAGACTGAACTGCGGGAGTGCCAAATACTAATCTGCTTTTCCTTGGCTCTCATTAAGTAAAAATTCTGTCTACACAATACCACAACATCTGGTCACTTAAATCCATTCAGTCAAAAATGCAATTAGCCGCCCAGATTTTCAGACTCTAGGATTCCATTCAACTTGTTTGCTTTAATTATTAGTTTATCTGAAAGCTGTGTCAAACAGTCAGTAGCCTATATTTGGTTATTTCAACATGCTTGGCAAGCACCTTACCTAAGAAAAGGTACAGACATGGAAGAGAAAACCCAAGTCCTGCTTCTCACGGGCCCTCAGTCAAGTGTTTGTACAGACCCGTGTGGTGTTCTACTTCTCCTATTCTGTTTACCTTCCCTACCCCTAGCCCACCCTACCCCCCAGACCCCACTTACTCCCCTTTCTCTGCCAATTTCATAAAACTGCTTGTCATTTTCCTATGGGCTACCTTAGATTTATTTACACAAAATAATATTGTTATAAATAATGCACATAAAACTGTTGATACTGGTTCACTTAGGAGAAGTGGCTTTTTCTACCTTTAACCCTGAAGTTTTATATTTGTTTACATTTTCCAAATATGTGCATGAATTACTTTACATATTCATTTTTCTTTTTTTAAGTGTATTTATTTATTTTGAGAGAGAGAGAGCATGCATAGGAGGAACAGAGAGAGAAGAAGAGACAGAGAATCCCAAGCAGGCGTCACGCTGTCAGTGCACAGCCTGATATTGGGGCTCGAAATCACTAACTGTGAGATCATGACCTGAGCCAAAATCAACAGTCAGACGCTTAACTGACTGAACTGCCCAGGTGCCCCCTGCATGTATCAGTAAGAGTATACAGGCAGCACTATCATGGACTTCTATTCTTTCCTTCTTTATAAGTATCTATAATTTTAAAAACATAAATATATCTTAAAAATGAAGTAAGCACAAACTTTCACCTATGTATTCAATTCATACAGAGTAATCAGCAGATAATGCTTAAAACTGAACAGGGTCATCAAGATAAAAAAGCTTCTGCACTGCAAAGGAAACAATCAACAAAACTAAAAGGCAACCAACGGAATGGGAAAAGGTGTTTGCAAATGACATATCGGACAAAGGGCTAGTATCCAAAATCTATAAAGAACTCACCAAACTGCACACCGGAAAAACAAATTATCCAGTGAAAAAATGGGCAGAAGACATGAATACACACTTCTCTAAAGAAGACATCCAGATGGCCAACAGGCACATGAAAAGATGCTCAGCGTCACTCCTCATCAGGGAAATACGAATCAAAACCATACTCATATATCACCTCATGTCAGTCAGAGTGGCTAAAATGAACATATCGGGAGACTACAGATGCTGGAGAGGATGTGGAGAAACGGGAACCCTCTTGCACTGTTGGTGGGAATGCAAACTGGTGCAGCCACTCTGCAAAACAGTGTGGAGGTTCCTCAAAAAATTAAAAATAGACCTACCCTATGACCCAGCAATAGCACTGCTAGGAATTTACCCCAGGGATACAGGAGTGCTGATGCATAGGGGCACTTGTACCCCAATGTTTATAGCAGCACTCTCAACAATAGCCAAATTATGGAAAGAGCCGAAATGTCCATCAACTGATGAATGGATAAAGAAGTTGTGGTTTATATATACAATGGAATACTACTTGGCAATGAGAAAGAATGAAATATAGCCTTTTGTAGCAACGTGGATGGAACTGGAGAGTGTTATGGTAAGTGAAATAAGTCATATAGAGAAAGACAGATACCATATGTTTTCACTCTTATGTGGATCCTGAGAAACTTAACAGAAGACCATGGGGGAGGGGAAGGAAAAAAAAAGTTACAGAGAGGGAAGGAGGCAAGCTATAAGAGACTCTTAAAAACTGAGAATAAACTGAGGGTTGATGGGGGTTGGAGGGGAGGGGAAAGTAGGTAATGGGCATTGAGGAGGGCACCTGTTGGGATGAGCACCGGGTGTTGTATGGAAACCAATGTGACAATAAATTTCATTTAAAAAATAAATAAATACAAAATAAATGCTAAAGAAGAATTTTAAAACATGACCCGAGCTAATAACCATTATCTGCTAATTAATAAACAATTATGTTAATGAACAACAAAAAAACTGAACAGGGTCAAAAACATTTATTGGCTAAAAATTATTAGGAACATCAAATCTTTTTAACAAAATGGGGCATTAAAGCATTTGGCCAGGAAAATGAGGGTTGGTAGAAATAATGGTCATAAAAGAAAACTACACTAGCAGAAATTAATATAAATAAATATTTGATTACTGAGTCACAAGTCATGACTGCAAAATTTAAAATGGGTAAGAACTGATGCCATTTAAAATATTTTCAGAGGAACACAACTAGAAATGTAAAATATTAGAATCAATTTAACTGTGTTATACAGAGCATAGATCAAGGAATTAAATTTACTTAACAGCAGTTCAGAAAATAATTCCTCATGATAAACTTCAGCATTGGTAAATTTCTGCATTCAATTGAATTCCTTTGCCTGGATCCAGATGTCTCAAACTATAACTCTTTTATTAGTTATAGTAATTACCTGATGTTGTAGACATGTTTGCTCAATAAATTGAATTAAAATTTACCCAGTGGTGGGAGAAAGGAGAGAATTTAGTTGTTATGACCTTGATAGCTATCATATCTTTGCTTGTATGTATATAATTTCTTCTCTCTGATCCTTCATTGTACAAATAATATGGTTTTATATTTGCCATATTTTTGCCACCATTTACCTGGCGTACCACTAGATACACTGACTTCTGGAGTCTGTATAAATTTATAGTGGTCTCTATTTCCTTTATATTATCTTCTCATATTCTTCTTTTCTCCCTAAATTTGCGTATTTAGAATCACATGTTTTGAAAATTGCTAAACGTATCCCAGTGCTAAATTTACCACTTAAGGCAGAAATTAGTAATTGTGGTACCAAAAGTACAATGAAGCTAAGTGGAACTTCTTCATCATGCCGTTATTGAGAATATATATTGTGACGTTATGATACAGTGTGATGTCTGCATTGTATGCAGTGGGGCATCCTGTGCTATATTGAAATCACTTTACTCTTTAGCTATGCTATTACAGCATATTACGTGTGTTAAAAGTTTAAGCATAATATAACTTTTCGTCTTTACTGAACTGAGGCTAAAATGCCCTTCCTTTCCCCCCACCCCCTTTTACTCTAGTTTAGCCAGAATAACCAGAGATGATAATTATATAGGAACTTAGGAAATTCACTTGTATTTAATTAATTTGTATTATAGTTAACTATTGGTAATTGTTAAGATTTTAAAAAATAGAACATTTGGAGGACAGTTCTCTCATTCCACATACAATAAAACAGGTATAAAACATTAGGTAACTCATTGGCAATGGAATCTCAACATTTGAGATTTACCAAGAAAGCTAATGAAGAAGACAAGGCCAGACAGAAGCAGGAGAAATAATTTTATAGTTTCTGTTTTTTCCCAGTAGCTGCTCATTATGATAGAAGAAATATCACTTGGAGTCTTTTTGAGGTTATTATGTAAAAGAAGTAGAAAACATTGCACAAAGCTGTGTCAGGAAGTCCAATTATTTTGACCTCTTGAGTGTCATTTCTCTATTAGTAGAATATTACCATTTTTACTGTTTAGTTCTTATAAAAAACTATTTTCTCCCAATTCCTGAGTCTTCCTTCAGTGAGAGACTCTCATGATTTTGGGGGCAACTGTTCATGTAGAACTTGGTCAAAGATGACAAGTAGATTTCTTCTTTTAACCTTCAGCTTTTCTGTTAGGGTCGGTCAGTTGTTAGCTTGCAAAAGGGAAAACAACCAATATGTCAGTACCCTTCTGTATCCCCATGCCTCTTCCATTGCATCTCTAACAACATGTTTACTTTTGAAAATAGTAGAGTGTCCTGATGTGTCTTCAGGTATGAACATTTTTCATATTTCTTGTATTTGTTGTCATCTTCAAATGTGTGAAAGAAATTGATTACAGAAAAATGATTTTTATTTACACTTTTCCTAAGTATCAAGTTACAAATACTATGAATTTATAATAAGAAGCTATTCTTTTACTTTAGTAAAAGGGAAAATTTTGACCTTTAAAAAAATTTATGCTTACGTGCATAGTTGCACGTTAACCTGTTGTTCGTCTGCCATTTTGTATTCTCCCATTCCCACGGATCTCACTGTGACCTGCAAGCCTAATCCTTTCAGAGGTTTTCAGTCTTTTATTTGTCTTCTGGCTATTTGCCTTCTGTTTGCCAAAGGCACAAATTGAGTGTCTTAAATGCTAGAATTTTATTGTCTCACGGTTTTGTGGCTAGAAATCTCAGATCAAGGCATTAGCAGGGCCAGGAGGCCCCTCTGAAGGCACTAGGAAAGGGTCTGTCTGTAGTTCTTGATCTGGGGACAGCATAACTTCCAGTCTTCACATGGTGCTCTCCTTGCGTGCATGTCTGTCTCTGTCCAGATTTCTCCTTTTTATAAGGACATCAGTCTTACTGGATTAGAGGGCCCCACGCATACTCTATTATGACCTCATCTTAACTAGTTCCATGTGCAATGATCCTATTTCCTGCATTATGTTACATTCTGAGGTACTGGAACTTAGAATTTCAACATATGAATTTGGGGCAACACAATCCAATTCACAACACTTTATCTAGCCTAGATCCCATTGTCTCATATCTGACTCAACACTGCTCCTAACAGACCTCTAGTTTTACTCTTTTTTATCTCCTGCCACACTGGACTACCTAAGTAGACCAGTCTGGGTCTGGAATTAATGAGCATTATTGGAGAACATGATGTGATCATGATAATTAAATTATCTGTTACAAACGCATGCCTTTGAACGCAACTGGTCCCTAAATTCTCAGGGGTGTCATTTTACTATCCTCTGGCAGTGACCGTTGCTTAATGTTTTTCACTCTTTAAAAGGGTTTATCTCTTACCCTTGCTACTTTTATTCTCAACAGACTCTTATTTTCCAATGAAATAAAATAATAGAAGTTATCAGTATGAATGACTTCACCTTTTCTTCCACACCACTCTCCTACATAGTCCTTTTTCAAATGTTTTCTCCTTGGCCTCTTTTGTCTCTCCTACTCAGCTGGTCCCCATGTGTCAACAAAATTTCTTCTATTATTAATACGAAATTTTGATAGTCTTTGGAGGCTTTCCTCTCTAACTCATTTTCCTCTCATTTTCCTATTCTATTCATCTTTCTTGGCCAAGTTTCACCGGTGTAAATTCATCAGTGACAATCAGACTCTCTTTAGTGGCAATTAATTGCTTCCTCTTAAGGAAATCCATAACTTTTGTAGCATATAACTGTTGGTATTTAGTATCTCCTATCTTGCAAATAAATCCTTTATGTGTATTAGAGCCACCAATGATGGGCTCTGAAGTAAAATATCTTGTTACATAACAAGTTAAAGATAACAAAATTTGGGATTTGCCATTAAAAAGAGGTTATGTATACTTCTTTGTATTATGAATTATACTGGAAGAACTTTTGTATGTTGGATGGTGTCTCCATCTTTGTACATTGTAGTGCAAGCAGCTTATGAATAATTTATTGAATTATATTAAAATTGATACACTAATGCAGAATATTCATTGTGACAAACAGGAGAAAAATGATATCCTGGTATATTTATTCATTCTTTATTCATTTTTTCATACATCACTTTTCCATCCAAAATATTTATCAAGATGGGACGCCTGGGTGGCTCAGTCGGTTGAGCGTCCAACTTCAGCTCAGGTCAGGATCTCGCAGTTTGTGAGTTTGAGCCCCACATCAGGCTCTGTGCTGACAGCTCAGAGCCTGGAGCCTGCTTCAGATTCTGTGTCTCCCTCTCTCTGCCCCTTCCCCACTCATGCTCTCTCTCTCTCTCTCAAAAATGAATAAACGTTAAATATTAAATATTTAAATATTAAATATTAAAAAAATATTTATCAAGATACTACTGTGTGCTTGATACCAGATACTCAATAGGTATAGAAAACTGCAATTTACTATATAATTTTATTCTGTAAATAAATCCATTATGATTGTATTTGGCTAGCATATATGACTTTTTATTTTATTTTATTTATTTTATTTAAAAATTTTTTTAATGTTTTATTTATTTTTGAGACACAGAGAGAGACAGAGCATGAGGAGGGGAGGGGCAGAGAGAGAGGGAGACACAGAATCGGAAACAGGCTCCAGGCTCTGAGCTGTCAGCACAGAGCCCGACGCGGGGCTTGAACTCACGAACTGTGAGATCAGGACCGGAGCCGAAGTCGGATGCTAAACCGACTGAGCCACCCAGGTGCCCCGTGACTTTTTATTTTAAATTAAAACAAAGGTTTATTATTTCTTGTAGACTTGCATCAATTAAATATATTTGTGAACTTTTCTAATTTTATCTTGAACATTTTAATAATTCTTTTGCACACCTCTCTTCCTTCTCCCCCCATCTTTTTCCTCTTAATTTTTTATTCAAGTATAATTAACACACAGTGTTATATTAGTTTCAGGTATATGATACAATCAAAAATTCTGTACACTACTCAGTGCTCATCATGACAAGTGTATGCTTAACCCCCTTCACCTGTTTCACCTATCCCCCACTCACCCTTCCCTCTGGAAACCACCATTTCTCTATAGTTCAGGTCTGTTTTGTTAGTTTGTCTGTTTTTTTTTTCCTTTGTTCATTTGTTTTGTTTTTATTTTTTAGTTTATTTATTTATTTTGAGAGAGACAGAGACAACACAAGTGAGGGAAGGGCAGAGAGAGAAGGAGAGAGCAAATCCCAAGCAGGCTCCACACTGTCAGCACAGAGCCCAATGTGGGGCTCATACTCTTGAGCCACAAGATTATGACCTGAGCCAAAATCAAGAGTCAGACACTTAACCAACCGAGCCACCCATGTGCCCCTGTTTTGTTTCTCAAGTTCTACATATGAGTGAAATCATATGGCATTTGTCTTTATTTTATTTCACTTAACATAATACCTTCCAGGTATATCCTTGCTGTTGTAAATGGCAAACATTCATTCTTTTTTCATGGCTAAGTAATATTCCATTGTGTATATATACCCCATCTTCCTTATCCATTCATCTATTCACGGACACTTGGGTTGCTTCCATACCTTGGCTACTGTAAATAATGCTGCAGTAAACATAGGGGTGCATATATCTTTTCAAAATTTATTTTTTAAAATAAATCAGAAAATTTGTGTAATGTCTGCAAATGGTCTATTAATAACCGTAACTCAGGACGTTGGCTTGTAACATCATACTACTCTTGTCAGTAGTCAGACACATTGGAAACCAGGTCCTTATGTCAAGTCTGAGGATGGGAATCCCTATGGGGCTAGGAAAGTGACATATGGAAGTATTGAATCACTGTATCAAACACCTAAAACTAATGTAATACTGTATGTTAACTAACTAGACTTAAATAAAAATTTTTTAAAAAGAAGAGTGAGGAGCACCTGGGTGGCTCAGTCAGTTAAGCATCCAGCTGTTGATCTGGGCTCAGGTCATTATCTCATGTTTCATGAGTGTGAGCCCCACGCCTGACTTTGTGCTGACAACACAGAGCCTGCTTAGGATTCTCTCTCTCCCTTTCTCTCTGCCTCTCCCCAGCTTGTGCTCTCTCTGTTTCACGCACACACACACACACACACACACACTTGCACACACACACACACACACACACACACTTGCACACACACACACACAGAATAGATAAACTTAATAAAAGAAAAATTTTTAATTTTTTGAAAAAGAAAAGTGATATAATCTAATGACCTGATGATTGTCACTAACCAAAGGAGAATAAAACCTCATAGAAGAGTTTCATAAACTGGGCTTAATTAAACTGATCATGTCCAATCCTACTGCACATCCTTTTCTGCCCAAGCTGTCGAGACTCTAGAAATAGAGCAGATTCTTCCTTTTGATTTGTGTACATTTTAATGTCTTGAATCTAGAGGCTACTTCTGAAATTCACTGTAGTTACCAAAGATTGAATAATTATCCCTTTCTCTCATTAACTATTATTAGAGTCATTATCAACCCTTTGCAGTGAAAAGTACAAAATGTACCAATGGTTGGGCTATTCAAACATTTTCCGGGGCAACATTATCCTATCAGGACAGTATCCTTAAAGAGAAGATGTGTGAATTAATATGCAGTGGCACAGAGAGCGAATTACCCAGGCATCATCTTTTCATTTAAGGAGCATGCACATGATTAAATTTCACAGTTAAAAATTCATCCTTAAAAGTTAAACTGTAGCAGAATAACGGATTTTATTTTATAGCTGTCAACTTGATTGACAAGTAGGACCCATCAGTATTTTTCTATTCTTATAATTCAGGGACACTCCAGAAATATTTCCTAAGAGAAAACAAAGAAATATATGGAGGAAAAGAAGGAAGGAAACAGCCTTTTTGATTAAGAACATACTCAAGATAAAATATAGACATTTTTCTATACCCACTATGGTGCTAAAACCACTAGGCTGGAAAATGCCTTAGTTGTGGGGTGATTGGTATAAATCAAATACTTCATTCTTATGTAGCAACCATTTATCGTACTGCATAACTCATTTAATTTTTGGTAGTGTCATTCTGCATTTTTATGCAATTGGAATTGGTACTTTATTTTGTAATTGCAGGAAAGGCTTATTTTTCCTGTATAAGAATTCAGAATTTTAGCTTTGTAATAGCTTATTGAAATATTCAATATTTTATTATGTTGTCATTATGGCACCTTCAGTGCTCGGTCTTTACACGTGGCTGTGCTGTATTGGAGGTCATCTAAGCCATGTGAGTAGATGTGGTTCTCATCTCCCACTTCCACAGTGAGACGGACAGACGGACGGCACTGCAGCCTTGGAGACTGTGTTCTGTGTGGCATTTTACAGCTTCACGACTTCTGTCCTGGTGTAAGAAAGACGGGAGCTTCATTACCCTCTTTTTAAAATGAGATTTGGTTAACATACTGTAACATTCACCTTTATAAAGTGTCGTAGACTCTGGGTCTAAAGTTCTCTTTTCTCTAGCAAAACAGTGGGACGCAGTATTGAAAGTGAGAGATGGCTAATGTCCAGAAAAAGGCAAGAGCTCTGAATAAGGGCCCTTGCCCTGTTTTTATTAGGATCAGAAGGCTTACAAACATGGCGATGGACATGCACAAAGGGACAATGAATCTGTGAACATGAACTTGTGGACGTGAGGGAAAGGGGGTCTTGAAGATACTCATAGTTAGGGTTTTGGGTTAATGCAAAAAAAAAAATCCAGGCGGGAGGAGGGTTGTTTACAACCTACTTGAGGCAGGCAGCACCTCTGTTTACCTTAACTAGTCTCAGGGATGAGACAGGGGTAAATAACCTCAGGGTTGACAAGGCACCTTTTCTTTTGTTAACCATCTCCTCTCCGGGCTGCTTTGCCTGCAGCGCAGCGGTCCATAGTCCAATTCACCAATTTACCTAACCTGACCCTATCCTCCTGTGAAAGCAGCTTTTCTGCCATAGTAATAAATTGGGGGTGCTTCCACCCTGAACATCTAATCTTGTCTATTTCATATACCTATACATTGGGCACCTTTGTGCCGTACCTATTTTAGGCCTTTGCCCCTCCCTCTCTATTTTGGGGGCTCTGCACCCTCTCTCTTTTTTGGGGTACATTTGCACCTCCCTAATCCTGGCACCTTTTTGCCTCCCTATTCTCGGGCTGTCTTTGCACCCCCCTATTCTTGGGGTGCCAGTCTGGTTTACCCAAACTCAGGTGTGAGCATTTTATGGTTTTGTATTTCTTTATGCCTTGTTAACCCATTGGTGTAAGCCCGGGGGATTCCTAAGGTTATCCCCACAATAAACTGTACAGCTTGGTGGGCTTTAGTATATTGAATTAGTATTCAAAGTTGTTTGACCATCACTGTCTAATTCCAGAACATTTTCAACACTTCAGAAAGAAATACTGTACTATTAGCAGTCACTTCCTACTTCCCTTCCCTCTTCATGGCCTCTGACGACTTCGAATCTTTCCCTCTATAGAGTGGCCTAATTTGGACATTGATATACATGGAGTCATTTATATGATTCCAGCAAGTGGCCTTTTGTGTCTGGCTTCTTGGGCTTAGCATAAAGATTTAAAAGGTCATCCATGTTGTGGTATGTATCAGAACTCCATTCGTTTTTATGGCTGAATGATATTCTATTGTATGGATGTGCATGCCACGTTTTGCTTATCATTTCCTCAATTGAGTGCCTTTTGGTTTCCTTTTTTTTTTTTTTTTTTTTTGTCACTGTAAATACTGCTGCTCTGAGCATTCATGTACAAGCTTTGATGTGAACATATCTTTTCAATTCTCTTGAGTACATACCTAGGAAAACATTGCTGGCTCATATTAACTCTGTAGCTTTTTGAGGAACCACCACACTGTTGCCCAGAGCAGCTGCACCACCTTGCATCTGACCAGCAATGAGGGTTCCAATATCTATACATCCTCACCAACACTTATTATTTTCCCTCTTGAATGTCATGTATATTTTTTAATGTTTATTTATTTTCGAGAGAGACAGAGACAGGGCAGGACTGGGCGAGGGGCAGAGAGAGAGGGAGACAGAATCCGAAGCAGGCGCCAGGCTCTGAGCTGTCAGCACAGAGCCCAACGCGGGGCTCAGACTCAAGAACTGGGAAATCATGACCTGAGCCAAAGTTGGACGCTTAACCGACTGAGCCACCCAGGTGTCCCTTAAATACCATGTCTGACAGACAGTGTGCAGTATTCATCAAATATTTATCATGCACCTTAATTTTTATGGCAATATTCTAGGATACTCTACCTTTCTATGTATTATTGTCACTAATAAGTAGAAATAAGAAAAATATAAAGGAGACTGGAAGATTTGGAAGTGAGTTAATGACCTTGGGGTTACCTTCAACCCCTACAGGATGCAGCTAGTGGATATATGCTTTTGCCTGCCATAGACAGAGAGCATTCCCTATGCCTTCTAGGACGAACCCCTGGCAAAGTCCAGTCCACATGGCTCACAGGAGTGTGATCTTGAGATGTAACCTTACACTATTCTTTTCTCCTTCTCATTTCCATTCCCTTTTTCACTCCTGATCCTGGTATCGTCTTCCAAACAGACCACCTACACCTTAGACCTTATCTCAGACTCTAGAGAAAGGCAGACAAAAGCATATATCCACTAGCTCCATCCTATGTGGGTTGAAGGTTACCCCAAGGTTATTAACTGCCTCTCACTTCCAGGCTGCACTAACTCACCCCAGTAAACCCCACAGCGTTAGAGAAACTGCAGGGAAAAAAGTCAAACAAACATACAAACACGGATAGGTGAGAAGATAGCAATGCAGAGTGAGTCCAAGAGCTTCTAGAACTGTCCACAGAACTATGGCTGAACTCCATCATGGCCCAGAGGCTTCCCAGTGGAGCCCTGGAAGGACCTGGTAAGCATGAGGCATGTAACATGGCTGCTTCCACAGCACAAAGGAAAACCTGACACCCAAATATCACCTAAAACAATGGATTTCAAGTATTTTTTTCCTTATAAACAACAGTAAGAAAAAATATATCCTGATTCTATTGGGCATACAGAGACAAAAGTTTATTAAACTATATACCCTTACTGTGTACAAAGCAATATAATATTTTCTATTCTGTACTATGCTGTTATTTTGTGCTTAATTTGAAACATGCCATTCATAATTCTCTAAATTATTTTTGAAATTAACCCATAGTTTGGAAAACACTGGCTGAAAAGATAATTAAACTGATTTTCAATAAATTAAAAAATGCTTATTAGTATAATTAAAATCATGTGCCCTGGTGCCCCCTACAAGGAAATTTTTAGACATAAAGGTCATATTCTCAAGGTCACTGAAAAGAGTAGACTGAATTCTTAAGAAATTAGAAAACCGGGTTGCCTGGGTTCATGTTCATGGTTCTGAATTTCATCTGTCAGTGTTTCAGAATCTATAAATGGGTAGAGAACATCTAGCTCCATAAGAGAAGGAACAGGGTGGGAACACAGAAGGGCCGAATAATGAGGTGCTGTGTCTCCTGTTTTTCCCATTGGCTGTTTTGTTTCCTGCTGTCCCAATTCATGTGTGGACAGTGAGGAGATAGTGCACACTTGTGCATAGGTACATGCATACATTCACAGCCAGCTGTGTGCGGCTTATCCTTAGAGCTGGCTGGTGTAGTATCTCAGGATCCGTTTGCATTTTATGTTTGTTTCAGGGTTATTGTTTTGACAGTTGTCATTTCTAAGCTTCTTTTCTCCTCTTGTAGAGGAAGAGCTTTTGGTCTCTTAAGAGCAGAGCTCTATTATCATAATAACCTTTCAGAAAAGAGAAAATTACCTGTAATTTTTATGCTATGAAGGTGTATCATAATAATTCAACCACCCACCTTACCCTCCAAATCAAATGGTGATTTTTTTGTAAAAAAAGAAACTACTTTGTTCTTTCCTATTTCTTTTCTTCATGTTCTTCGGAGGAAATGAGAGCTTGAGAATCTGGGAAATCCCACCCAGCTTCTGTGAGCTCTGGCTGCCTCTTGTTACTGTCAGCTATTGTGTTTAAGAATATCATTGTTGGGGTGCCTGCGTGGCTCAGTTGGTTGAGCATCCAACTTGGCTTAGGTCATGATCTCATGGTTCGTGAGTTTGAGCCCCACATGGGGCCCTGTGCTGACAGCTCAGAGCCTGGAGCCTGCTTCGGATTCTGTGTCTCCCTCTCTCTCTGCCCCTCCCCGACTTATGCTCTGTCCTGTCTCTGTCCCTGTCTCTGTCTTTCTCTCTCTGTGTCAAAAATAAACATTAAAAAAAAAAAGAATATCATTGTCACAGGAATCCACAGCACAGCGGTTGTAACACATTCTGATACAAGGGCACTGTTAGGGGGTAAATGAACGAGAGGGATAGGAACCCTCACATCAGCCACAACCTTTCCATAAGGTCTTTTGCAATTACAAACACCACCTTTGCTAGTGTAGACAGCCCCTTCTAAGAGCTCCACCCTCACCTCCCAAGCACTCCTATGAATCTGTCTCATGGAAATGATAACACATGTGTACATGGGCACACATAAACACACACACCACTGAATCTTTTAGTTACCTATTAGTATTAAGGTCTCACAAAATCCCAGTTGTAATTGAATATCGTCCACTTATTGTAGGAAAAAAAACCCAGGGACTGCTGGGTTGGGGGGCTTCTTTTGCCATCTGTCGCTGGATGTCTCTGCACCTGGGTTCACAACTATTCCCAAGAAGCGCCTTTAGTAGTAACCCGTAGGTAGCAGTTGCCTTCTTCATGTTACAGTAGAGCTTCTATGATAACAGTTCTGAAGCTGATTTCATGTGATGTTACATGAGTGTCCGTTGAAACTTAAGTTTGGTAATGAGGTAACTTTGGGAAGTGCTGTCCTACTGCGTGAGTGCTCGTAAAGCAGGTTAGCATCTTCAAGAGTCTGACAAGTCTCAAGGTTCAGGAATTTAACTTTTCAAACCCAGTATTTCCCACATCTATTCATAAAACATCTTTTAATAGCTTGAAAGACAGTGATTATTTTCATTGCTCAGTATGGAAAACAGGGTTCTAACCAGCGTGCCATTTTGTTTTTTTTCCTGGATGACCTTGCCATTGCTTTTTCTAAGATGTTTTTTTATTCTTCTAAGTTCCCTTGAAGAACTTTGTCATCCCTTCAAACAACAAACCTTCCTCTCCTGGATAATTTCTTTATTGTACCACCATTGTCTCCTTTAGTGATATTAGCTGTAAACTACAGGATCATGGCTATTCACACATGCAGATTTAAGAAGTCCCCATATCAATTCTTGATTCTTGTGCTTTGATTCACTTCGTGTATTAGTGTGGTTTTTCATACCCTAAAGGAATGAACTCCTCTCCTTTCCTTTGCCCATCTAGCAGTTTTGAATCACCGTTAAAGAGTTGGAGTTGGGTGCTGGAAGGGTGAGGTGTCTACACTGGTTGGGAGAAGGAAAACAGAGGACGTAGATGTGCATCTACGTCCTACTTCTCTGATTATAATCTTCATTTCTCCATTCAAATATTATCATCTTCATTTTGTTAGTAGGAGGAATAGTAGTTGGTTGAGTGTTCACTTCATGCCAAGCATATGTGAGAACATATGTCAATGTTAATTTTCTTTAGTCCTCTCAGCAACCCCATAATGTATGCCTTGCTTTTCTCACTTTACAAATAGGCTCACATAAATGAACTGACTTGCCCACTCACATGCTAGTAAATGGCAGAGCCAGAAATCCTATGTAGGTCATTTTAGCACAGAGCTTTTGTCCCTCACTGTGGCCGCTGCTCCCCAGTTTTGCTCTCCTCTTACAAGCCAGGTGCTGATGTGCTTCCAGATTTCAGTAGCTTCCACTCAGGGTTCTGCTTTACCAGGACTGTGTCTGAACCTTGAGCCAAAAAGAAAACACTTTTGTTCTCAAATCTTAACTGTGGGACTAAAGATGGAAACTCACCATGCATTTCTCTAACAGATGTTGATGATGACTATCAAAATAATTGAAAATATCCAATTTTGAAAACAAAGGACTAAAAAAAGGGTATAACTTGAATTTACATGAGATGGTAAACATATTTCCTGGGCTCAAAATAGATCCCTTTGACTGTTGTTAGTGCAGAACCACAGTAGCATTTAAGGAATGCTTGAGGAACTTATTGGCAAAAGACAGAAATTGTTATCCAAATGCAAGACATCACAGAGACCATGGGGGAAAAATTGCAAATGTAGTTTGTTCTGAGAGTAGCTGTGTTGCATATTAAGACAGTCTTCATTCATGGTTAATTATTATTTATTGAGTATCTGTTGTGTACAAATGGATAACTTGTTAAGACAGAAGTTGCTATGAAGTAAACACTGATTACTCTTTATGCCATGTCATAAAAAGCATTTTAATATTAAAATTTCGATCCACTGAAATACTGACATGTAGCAACAAGGGGTAATTAAAATAAATATTTGATGGGATTTTATCATTTAAAAATGGGATGCAACTTAATGAGGGATATAATACACAGTGATATAATAAAATGGCTAATATATAACTACATATTTTTTTGAAGAAGTCAAAAACCAATTAGACAAAACACTTCTCATTTATTTTAAAAAATGTATGTTTGTGGGGTGCCTGGGTGGCTCAGTCGGTTGGGCATCTGACTTCAGCTCGGGTCATGATCTTGCAGTCTGTGAGTTCAAGCCTCATGTCGGGCTCTGTGCTGACAGCTCAGAGCCTGGAGCCTGCTTCAGATTCTGTCTCTATCTCTCTCTGCCACTCCCTGTGCTATGTCTCTCTCTCTCTCAAAAATAAAATAAAAACAAAATTTTTTAAAATGTATGTTTGTGTGTATATGTGTTTATACAACTATCACTATACATTACCCAAGAACTGTTGTGGAGTTTAGTAAGTAAGACTCTTTTAAGTACACATGCCATTAAATAAAAATACAAGAGCTAAATAATTTTTAATTTGAATATTGTGCTGTGGTATTTTCTGGCCCCACTTGCTGTGAACTATGTAGAATGAACAAATCTTTGCCAAAGAGGGCAAAGCATCCTCTCCTGTGTACATAGTCTGTTAACATGTGGTGAATTTAACTTATTTTTCTCTCTCTTCCAAATCTAATCATTTTTATTCTTCTTCTTTATGAAACAGTGTTTTATTTATTTATTTTTTTTCTTATTTATTTTTGGGACAGAGAGAGACAGAGCATGAACGGGGGAGGGGCAGAGAGAGAGGGAGACACAGAATCGGAAACAGGCTCCAGGCTCTGAGCCATCAGCCCAGAGCCTGACGCGGGGCTCGAACTCACGGACCGCGAGATCGTGACCTGGCTGAAGTCGGACGCTTAACCGACTGCGCCACCCAGGCGCCCCTATGAAACAGTGTTTTAGCATTTTAAATAATTTTATACCAAGGGTTTTACACGCAGGAACTTAACAAAAACAGCAAAATATTTGGTCGGGGAATCTTTTTGGAAGTGTCAAAGTGGAAACATAATTTAAAATGCGGAGGTATAAGGACAAAGAAAAGTCCATCATTATCCACTTTTGACAACTTAAGTACTCACTAAAATATGGTTTTTGATGAAGTATGTAATTAGCCTCTTTTCCAAGGACCGTAAAATGAGCTCCCCCAACCCCCACCTTCTGTGTGATGACGAGTTACAATCTTTAAATGTTGGGGAAGTCCTAGAAGCCACTGTGTTCACTCAGTGATACAGATTCTCACTCGCTCTTCCAACAGCTCATAAAACAAGATCATTATATGACATGGCAAGGAAAGCTCTTCTACTCACTACCTTTCATAAGCATGTCTTTTGGAAATGCCTAAGAAAATATAAGGGTCAAAAAGATAAGGGTGGGGAAAGTGTATACAAAATAAAGTTAAATTTTTCAGGAAGGGTAACAGACCTGACAATTAAAAAATATATATATTCATTTTGATGAACACACAGGAAGACATCTGCTAAACGAAAGTTTCCAAAGGTTTTTATACCCTCCTCAACTTGTTTTCAGTGCCCTTTTCAGTTCTGAGTGAAAGCAAACTGTATTCCCTCCGCTTAACACAATAATGGATAATGGCTAGGTATACTCATGATTTAATAACATTGTATATTGTACATGCAAAGTTTTCTTGGTAGTTCATTTCTGTCCTAGTTTCTAAATTAGAACATGATTCATCTAAGATTGGGGTGGATTCTTAAACTACGGACTTTTAAAAGAGGTAACTTTTTAGTTTTCAGAATATTATATTACACTCTGGAATTTTGTATCCAACTCTGGGCATGTCGGTAGACTGAATCCATTTTGACAAACTTAGTGCCTCTTATGTGTGAAACACTCCTCTGAGGAATTAGGTTCTTGAATGGAGAAGATCCTGGCATAAATGATATGATGTGAAGAACTAAAGATTAAAAAAAAAAAATTAACGACTTTCCCTGATCTCAGTGAACTTGTGAGTTCCCACTAGTGGGAGGCACAGAGAAAAATTAGTATGGGGATAATGTATGAAAGATCAGGAGGACCCAAACTCTAGCTAGAGTCAGGAAAAACAAAGGTTCACTGTGAACACAGAGTGAATGGAGGGTAATCAAGGACATGAAGTGAGACAGACTGGGCATCACGTTGGGCTTTGTGATCGGGCAAAGGAGTGTGACTTTTTCCAAGCAGGGGAAGGACCCCTCTGGTAGCTCCGTGGCTCATGAATAGGAAGAGACAAACTGGAGAACAGAGAGATTAATTAGGTTATTGTAGTAGTCCTGTGAGAGACAATGTGAATCTGAACTAAGGAAACAGTATTGGAGGAGATGAAAAAGGGTTCAAAATGACCTATGAATCTGAATTGACAGCAATAGCTATTTGATTAGACAGGGCACACTCGGGAACAGAAGATTGCTCCCAGGATCCTGGTTGGAGGGCAGCACTTTAGTGGTACCATACTGTCCCCTTAGTGGGAACCTATCAAAGGTCAAAAGACCATTTTTATTTACTTTTCCTTATTATTAAAAACTAAATGTTAGGTTAGCAGACAAATACCAAAGGAAACCATAATTGGTTCTTCATGGAAAGGGTACTTCTGAAGTGCAGAACGTCTTCAACATCTCTTTCCCTATTGAGACATCAGCTGTCTGAAATTCCGGGTGCCTGGTGTTTTTTTTTCTACTTATTACTTGATTTTGTTGAATGTATTTTGATAACATCACGAAGTGTGATAAAACAGCTCAAACGACACTTATTTGGAAGGCTGCAATTGCTAAGTAAGTAAGACTAACCAGATGTAGTGGGGTCATTTCTTCTTATCAAATAATAAATCTGTTAGCCTGAGGAATGAAACATGAGCAGGCTTCTTACATAGTCAAAGGTCATAACTGTATTCAGGCTTGTCTCTTTAGCCATATGCACTATATAGAAATGAATGCTAGTCAAATTCATGAAGCGCCTATCTAGATTAAGAACTAAAAGGATTCAGTGCACTTGTGACATTTCATTTAATGGTAAAATCCATCATGTTTGCTGTAATTGCTGGTATTTGCACAATGAGAGGTCATGTGCATTTGTTGTCATTACCATTGTAAAATTTTCTCTCAATGCCTGTATGTGGGTGGTGCTGGAAGGGGAGACCACATTTTTGCTTAAAAGCATTACGTTTCTTCCCTTCAGAATAGTTAGCCAATGGTTCAAAACTTTCCACCTTTTATTTTGGTCCCCAAATCCTCCTATTTCCAGTAATTTCTCTGTTTCTACTAATGAAACACTAGATCTCATTGTTGAAAGCTTAGTTTCTATGATTACTTTCTGTTTTTCCTTATTCCTTCTCCCATGAGTCACAATGCCAGCACACCTTGCTGATTGTTTCATCGCACGGCCCTTTTCATTTGGTAAAAATATGACATCTGTTTCCTCCTCTTCAAGCTTCAGTAGGTAGGTCTGCAGCTGCCATGTCCAGTATTCTGGTCCTGAGCCACAGTGGCCTGTGGGCACTTTACACATAGCTAGTCTGAACTGAGATGTGATGGAAAAGAAAAATACTAGATTTCAAATACTTCCTATAAAATAAATGGATATAAAAATCTTAATTTTCAGTTTGATTACACTTTGAAATTGTTAAATTTTGGATATATTAGGTTAAGTAAAATATGTGATGAACTGTGTCTTATTTTTATTATGATTACTAGAAAATTCTGTATTTCATATGTGGCCTGCATTGTATTTCTGTTGCCCGGCCTGGCAATAAATGTCCCTAAAGAAGTCATGCTTTCTGCTCGGAGGTTCCACAACTAGACGTGAGAGGAACTATGATATCATAAGATGGTAAGACCCTCAGACGGGTGTGAAGAGGAGAGTGAGTCATCCTTTCTGATGAGCAACTGAGGAGGGGTCCACAGGAGAAGTGATATTGGACCATCCTCAGAAGAGGAGGACATTAGCAGTTCAGTAGAGAAAACCACACTGGTAAATTTTGGTGACAAGAAAGAGGTTGCCGACGTCATCTCCTCAGATGTTATTTAATCACATCACCCTAGAAGCTAAACACCTGTCAGGAAAGTATTTCAAGGCCTTACCAGTGGCACTCGGCAGCACGTGTGTCCCCTGCCCTGCCTTCCTCTGGCAAGGACTAGCCCCGTCAGTGAGGGTGGGGAGGCAGTGCCCCTCTGGGGCTATCAGATTGGTGGGGGACCATGTGGGGCTGGCCTCAGGTTGTGGCTCCTGAGGGGGGAAAGCAAGATGTAGCCACCTGACACCTGTGAGAAACCCCAATGGGGAATGGGAAGGGAAGAGGAGGATTCCTGGGGTTGTGTCTAGTGAGAATCAGGACATCTTATTGTTCACCACAAAGTATTCAGGAGTGAGGAGAGTGAACAAAACAAATGGAGAACGGAATGAAGGAAGTGCGGGTGGGAACAGTTTCCAAAAGGAATGCTTTGTACATGGAGATAAGTCCATAAGGAGAGTAGAGAGAAGAAGTGGGGGTTATACACGAGGTGGTGAAGGATCTTTCGAGGGTTGTAATTAAGGCTCTGGCATACACTGCCTCTTCACTGTGGGCTAGCTGCTTAATCTCCGTGAGTTTCAGTTTCCTGGTCTGTAAAATGTATAACAAAGACTTCCATGCAGGCTAGTAAGAATTAGAGACAACATGAAACACAGCATCCGGTACCTGTAATATTCAATAAGTGTCAGCTATTATGTTTGACCACTCTCGGTTAATGATTTTGAATATTTGGTCTTATTTTGTCTGACTCCCTAGAAGGAATTGGGAGGTTAAGTGTCTTATCCAAATCTGTTCATAATTTTTTTTAAGTTTATTTATTTTGAGAGAGCGAGAGCGCAAGAGTGTGAACAGGGGAGGGGCAAATACAGAGGGAGAGAGAGAATTCCAAGCAGGCTCTGAACTGACAGCGTGGAGCCTGACATGGGGCTCCAACTCGCAAACCACAAGATCGTGACCTGAGCTGAAATCAAGAATCAGATGCTTAACCGACTGAGCCACCCAGGCACCCCTGTGACCTATTATTTTTAAAGGGAAAATTAAAAGACAATTCAAGGAAAACATGCTTTATTTAAAGAACTTTGAAACACATGGTTTCCCCCACTCCCACCCCATTTAATGTCACTGAACCCAGGGACTGGGTCATTACAAAGTCAGCCAGACTGAAGTAGTTGTTCCTGACTGTGCATCTGGAGACTCGTTACTTCTGGTGGCTTGTGTACACAAATGCAACCCTAGATATTTCAATCCACAAAACCTCTAAAGATTATTTGAAGAAAGACTATGAGACATAGTGATTGTTTGCAAACATTCCTTTGTTCATAGTTTGGTGAAATCCAGACGTTTCATCATTCAGACTTGTTGAATCATGAACCTGTGGTCACAGAGGATGGTGTAGGTGGAAAGCCATGGACAACAGTAATGGAAGTTTGAAAAATGGGTCATAAGAGTTAGAGTTGGGACACGAGGAACTGTTAGGAATTGCTTCACCAAATTATTTCGTTCATACTGGCTTTTATGGGTTCCCAGAGTGAATGTGATAAAAAATTTATCTCTGAATGAGTCTAAAGAAATATTTCAGTATTTGTCAAAGGAAATTCAAAGAGATATGAAAGCACCATGTTATGGTTTAACTGCTTATGTATTTTTTTACTTTCTTGGTGGTACATAAAATAATCATGGATCTTACAATTTATGGAGTCTTAGAGTTTATGAAATGCAGTATTTTTTCAACCTATTGTGAAAGAGAATATAAATGAACACATGAAGCCCCGAATCATCTCCGATTTACCAGATATTCTTAATGTGACCAAACACACTGTGGCAGGCCAAACACACTGTGGCAGGCCAAGGGCAAAGCCAGGGAGTAAGGAAAATATATCTTTGATTTTGGTTCCTTTTGTTCTTTCTGAAATGGCAAAGCAGTCAGTACAAAGGGCAAAGGATTTGGAGTGCAGACTCAGGGCTTTAGTTCTTCAGTAATTGCTGGATTTGTGAACTTGTGTGGGTCATGGCAGCTCTGGGTTTTCTCTGGCGATAATAATACACTTGCTTTGTGTTCTTCAGAAGGTGTTTAGTTAAAAAGCACATTGGAAAAGCACTCCAAAATATTAGTTATCCTCCTTTTTCTTGTTTTACAGATAAAAGAAAGGAACTCAGATTTATTTGTGTGGAGGACATGGGGTGGAGGGAGATTCATATACTGGGATCTGTTCACACCCACAGTCATACCCTGTGACTGACCAGTTACAGTCTAGAGTGTACATGTAACCACGTGCTTCAGTCCCCAGAAGCTGGAGGAATAATCCTGTGGGAGGCGTTGCTGAATGCATCCTCAGAAAAAGAGTCACGGTGTTTCTAAGAGATACTTCCTGATGTCCTCTGCTACTCAGGTTAGGGCATCCCGAGGTCCCTCCTCCTCCTGGCCCAGCATCTGCACTCTTGGCTTCCGGCTGTTGAGGAGTCCTGGTTCCCTGCCCCAGCTCCCCTTCTTCAACAGTGAGTGCCCCGGGCTGGTCTGCCACTACTCGTCTCTCTCTCATTAGGAAAACATAGTATTTGTGCTCAGCATCTTATTCCCTCAGAGCCAGTCTTTCTGCGGCTTCTGGCTGTTAAATAACTAAAACTAGACTTTAAAGATCATCTCATTTTAATAAAAATCATTAAGAAATGATCTTGAAGCAGATTTCTTTTTTCAGTCTTTTTTGAAAAACTTTTTAATGTTTGTTTATCTTTGAGAGACAGAGACAGAGCATGAGCAGGGGAGGGGCAGAGAGAGAGGGAGAGACAGAATCCGAAGCAGGCTGCAGGCTCTGAGCTGTCAGCACAGAGCCTGATGCGGGGCTCGAACCCATGGGCTGCGAGATCATGACCTGAGCTGAAGTCGGATGTCCAACCGAGTCACCCAGGTGCCCCCCCCCCCCCTTTTTTTTTAGTCTTAACGGAGGAGCTACAGTTCAAAGGGTATAAACTTTCAGTTGTAAGACTGGTGAATTTGGGGATCTAATGCACAGCATGGGGGTTACAGCTAACTGTCCTGCATCACATACTTGAGTTGTTGCTAACAGGGCCTTCATTGTTCTTAGCACAGAAGAGAAATGGCAACTATGTCTCAGGGGGAGAGAGATGGTAGTTAATACTGTGGTAGTAAATCAAATCAAGGTGTCATACATCTTAAACTTGCAGTGTTCTGTCAGTTGTATCTCAGTAAAACTCCAGGGGGCGCTAATGGTGGGGCTTTAAGGTGAGGTGGAGAGAGAAAGGCACCTTGACCAATGTTGGGAAATTAACTTACTGAGGAAATAGTGAGTGCTTAGGGTCCTCCACCAACGTATTATAGGCATTCATTTACTTCATTTATATCTTGAGTTAATCTTTACTGAGGCAATTCAGACATTTCCATTAAACATTGTTAAGATCTTTAAAATGACAGCTTTGAAATGGTCTGACTGTAACTTATAATAAATACATTTTACGCCCTGAGCCACAGCACACATATATGTTCATGTGTGTATATAAGGTACACATAATTAAAAAAACAAGAATAATAAAACAACTCTTATCCTTACAACTCACGCAAAGATTGGAACCAGCAGTTTAACAAGCACTGATTTAGAAAAATAAGTTCCTTTGGCAAGCTTGACCGGAAAAATGTTCAGTGGCCTATAAGTTACTTTGTTCGAAAATAAGTATTTCAGAAAGCATTTCAGTGCTAAAATGTAACAAATAATCTTAGATTACAGCCATCTGTGACTATTCCAATTCTGAATTTTCCATTACTACCTTATTTTTTTCTCAGGGACTACATTTTTACACATAATTTTATAGCAGATAAATGACGTAGCGTAAGGATATTGTTTTTTATCAAATCTAGTCTGTGTTTTCTACTCTCTTTTTACCCTATCCTTCTTACTTAGCTTTGGTTAAGAAATGATTTCTGTATACAGCTCTTGTTCACAAATGAGTACACTGTCTCTTACTTTCTGTAAGAGAAAAACTGCCCATCCTTAAGTCAGAGCCTAAAGAATTTTCCTCTCCCAATATTAGTTTTTCACTAACTCTAATCCCATTAAACATTTCATTGTTTGGGATAACATGTCTTTTGCCTTTTATGTTTAGGCAAACATATTTGCCTAAATATGTTGTTGGCAGTATGGAAAGGCAATTATAATATTTGATATTTAACATTTTTAAGTTAAAGATTCATTAAGTATTCCATTTTGTCATCATGAACAAATTCAGCAAAGGTGGATAAGAGTCTTTTGAAGCTAACTGTGTGTATGTAAAGTTGAAGAATGTGAATATAAAAATATATCATTTTAATTAAAGGAAGTTGCTTAGCCATTGAAGGAGTGACTTTTCTTCCTTATCACTATAGAATAATATGCTTGGTGAAGCCATTGTAGAAAATAAACTATAATTATTCATTCATTCCATCCATTCCAGAAAGATGACTTCTGGGGATTAAAGATGTACATGGGAACAAGATTATAATCTAGCATAGGAAGCAGGCTTATAAAAATAATTAGAGTACAATATCATCAATGAACTAGTTGAAATACATAGAGCACAGTGGTACTAAATGGCATGAGGGAGAAGGGTTCAAAAGATGGGTTCCTTAAGCTGAATACTGGAGGAATGTGGAAGGAAGCTTATTCCAAAGGACAGAATAGTTGTGAGAAGCCATCAAGATGTTTTCAATCTTCCAAGCCCTGCCTTAATTAATTGTTGTGATTCTGACAGGTATGATTTCCTCCAAATTTACAAAAAGAGCTAGTTCATCATTGAAGGAGTCATTTTTCCCCCTGCTGATTTTACAATGATTGGCTGACTTGTGTCATTGTAGAAAATGGTCTCTACTTAAATTATACTGAATTTCTAAAGGGCAGTTACCACTACAAGACTGCGTATTTTTGCCCCCTTTGGTTTTCTCAGCTAAGTCTCTCCCTATGATAAAAGTAAGATTTTTTTCACCACTCAGTTTCCTGGCAAAGTTGCTTGTTTGCAAAGTCATACACCCAGCCCAGAGAAATGAAAAATTATTTTAGTCAGTCAGTTGGCAATGCTATTTATACAAATAGGTTAGGAACACTACAAAGATTTGAAAGATAGCCAAAATCTGAAATTGCAAAGCTCAGAGTTTGCATTGTGTAGTGGCAACAGTAGACAACAGACCCCACCAATTCTTTCCTCCTGACTTCAGCTCCCATATCTTTTTACCAGGTATTGAAAAGAACAGAGGTTGGGCGCTTGGGTGGCTCAGTCCGTTAAGCATCCCACTTCAGCTTAGGTCATGATTTCACAGTTCATGAGTTCAAGCCCTGTGTTGGGCTCTGTGCTGACAGCTCAGAGCCTGGAGCCTGCTTCGGATTCTGTGTCTCCCTCTCTCCTGCTTGCACTCTGTCTGTCTCTATCTCTCCCCAAAATAAACAAACACTAAAAAAACCTTAAAGAACAGAGTCATTTTTAAAAATATGAATTTGTGGTAGTATGGAGATTTTCATTTATTTGCTTATTGTATTTCCATTAGAATGCAGATGTTATAAAAGCAGAGACCTCGTCTTTATTGTATTTATTCCTGTGTCTTCAATACATAGAACAGTGTGAAGCGTATAGTAAGAACTCAACAAATATTTGGTTGGTGAATGAATATATACTGAAATAAATCAGTACTGAATGAAGTAAATCTTTTCTTCTAGCAATATTACTTTTTATAAACAGGAAGATGTGGTTGCATTCTTCTCAAAACCAGGGAAGCAGGGAATGAGCATTTTGTGATTTTTTTTTAAACATTGCAATTTCAGGTATGTGGTTCATTTATTCATCTAAAATCTATTGAACATTTGCTATTTCTTACACAAAAATAAATACACATGGTCTGTCCTTTCATAGAATGTAGATTGGGATGGATTGGCAAATGTTTAAACAAGTAAGTGCTATAATATTGATCCTTAGTATTTATACAATTTACATTCTTAGTTTGAATAGTTCACTAGTAAGTACAGAGTAGTTATACACCGTAAATAGTAATTTCACTTAGACATATATTTAAATTGTCCATGAGATAGGAGTTGGGCAGGGAGCTAGTCAGTGAGCTGAGACTGTTTTTCATCATCTGCACATTCATATACACATATGTTTTGTCTCCTTCTTAAGAAACATTTTTGGGAGAAATTTATGATGCTCTGGCTTTGTGAATTTAGGGATTTCCAAAGATTAGTCTGGATTGCTACAGAAATGACCTCTTCATCTCTTCAGTAAGATTTTAAGAGTCTACTATTATTTATACAGGCTAAAGTAGAGGAGTGTACAAGAAACCAGAATAGCAAAGCGGATGGGATGATAGACAATGGCTGGTGAAGGGTGGGAAGAGGGAGGTCAAGAAAGCAGGGAAGTCTTTATTAAGAGGGAATGTGAGATGAGCGTTGAAGATTAATAGATTGAGTAGGAATTTCTCAGGTAATTAAAGTAGGAGGACAGTACAAGCAGAAGAAATAGCATATCCAAAGTGCAGAAGTGTGAAATTATTCTTTGAATTTAGAAAATGAGAAGGCACATGGTGTTTTAAGAGGAGAAATTATAAGGAGTGTCTGATGAAACAGGGCCATTGGCAACGAGCCAGGCCATTAAAAAATATGAACTCTTTGCAAAGGGGTCTGGATATTAATCAGGAGGAAGTCAGGAACCATAGAGATTTTAGTTGGGGAGAAACTTATTCAGAAGAATGTCCTAGAACATTTTAGAAAGTACCACCTGGAAGCTATGTATTGGAAGATTGAAGAGGAACCAAGCTAGACACAGGTAGACAAGTTGGTACATCAGGGTGGTACTCGGTAAGAGAGTGACAGCCCCAGCTAAGGTGGGAACAACAGGAAAGGAGAGGAGAGAAGCCAGTTAAAGATTTCTAAGTGATTTCAGTTACTAAACTAAACTAAGTCTAGTTTCTGAACATGCGTTGTTTTCCTTTTTAAGAGGTCTGTGATTTTCTTTTTTCAGAAGTGCTACAGTATTTTTCTTCTGTTGAATTCTTTCTAAATGACTGGGGCAAAGGAGCAATTAAAAAATGTGACCTTAGTGCTGTGTTTAGGAGATTGAAAATTCTTCTGAGGCTTAAGAAATTAAGAATGTCTGTGGTTTCCTTCCCAGATCAAGAGACTAAAGTCATCTAATTGAGAAGCTCATATCCTCATTACATGTTCTCATCTTGCAGATGTGGGAAAATGCCAGTGTCTGGATTCTCTTTGCCAGATTCTGTGAGTCAGGTTCAGGGGACTCTCAGTGGGAAACTCTCCAGATGGGCTGCCTCTCTCGGGACATCTCTCAAATTGTTCTCCCATTGTCAGGATGGGCCTCTGAGTCTCTGCTTACCGCAACATGGATGTCCTTTTTGCCTACTTTCTTCTTTCTCCAGAACTTAGGCTTTGTTAAGGGACTGACTCTTGTCCTGATGGGTTTTCTTTATGTTTAAGGTCCCCTTTTTTTCATTGCCTCAAGTTTCGTCACTTGCCTCCTTACACATCACCTACTTCTTGGTTTTGTCCTGCCGTTTTGCCCTGATCTACAACTCCTACGTGTGTCTACTCTACAATTTCAGACTGTGGACTTGGCTATACTTTGATCATGAATCTTTTAAATATTTTGTTCCTCAAACTTATTCACCCAGCTGTTTTTCTTTCTTGCCCCATGTTTCACTGGTCAATCTGCCAAAGACACGGCATGTGGAACCACTTCAGAGCTGATTTTTCCCATTCAAATCTAACTCACATTTAACACTCCCATTCAAATGTTCATCTCACCCAAAGGAATGTATTCTTTCTTCTTTAGCCTTTATTCCAATCCATGACACCTAGCACACTAATCCAGAGTTTTGGACATCCTCATAATTCTTTTAACCTTACCTGCATTTGGTCACCAAGTCCCATCAATTTGCCACCTAAATCTCCAAGACGGCTCCTCCTCTCCATCAGCATTACCACTCATATTTCAGTAAGAACTCCTTTAACCTGCCATCTTTGTTCCTCAGCCAAAAGTCTAAAGTCATTTTCCATCCTGTAGCCCATGTCAGTACTCTGGATCAAAAATATAATCTGCTAATGTACAACTTAAGTTTTGCTTGTTTACCTAATAAATTTGTATCAATCACCTATTTACAAGATAGACACGACTGAGTCTCAGCCTCTTGATAGCTTTCTTAATCACATCAAAAGTCCTTAAAATGCTTAAAACCCACAGTCTGTTCTTGCCTGCCTATTGGGGGAAAAAGGGGGAATCATACTGTGTAACATTTGCTTTTATTTGCTTCTCCCCCCCCCCAAAAAAAAAGTAATGCATAGTCCATGCATGGCTATATAAAAGGGACAGAAACAATCTGGTGTAAGAAGTTGGGTCCAATGCTGTCACTGTGAAAGTCACTGGAGATTCAGGCACTTAATTAGACATGCATGTGTCTGTTCCTGACCACCTCTTAAGTTCATAATAAAAATTGGTATCTTACCATTTCTGATGTTTGGTTCAAGGTACCCTGAAACACTTCTAAGTCCTTTCTATGAGAATATACTCTTTATTAATATTGTGACAGAAACAAATTACATATTGAAATGTGTTACTTTATACTAAAGAATGGTAATCTGCCATGGCTTGATTTTTGTTCTGATGATACCCGTCTCTATTTACATTTAAAGTACTTGATGTAATTTTGGTAATTGTAGGATATAGATGTTCTGTTCCATATGCCAAATGGATATCACAGCTCGATGTTTTAGTGGCTAGTGTCAGTAAGAAAGAGGGAACCGGCTTCATTTTGCCACGTGCCTGGCTCCCGATTACAGCCCTCACAGGTAACCCTTAGAGAGTCAGTTCCACTGGGCAGGTGCCATTGCTCCGATACAGTCACTTAACCTGACTCAGTTTCTTCTGTTTGTTCATCTTGTTGTTTTTCACTTGGTGGTAGAAGTGAAATTAAAACACATGGGGGAGTATCTTAGGCAAGTTTCTGGCAAATTACTCTTTAGTTAAATCTGCATTTTAGGGTATTTCTTGTATGAAGAGGAACAGTTGAAGAAAACAAAACACATTTCAGATATCTAATTCAAAAGGCATAGTCATATTCTGAGGTGTTGAAAGAAATGACTTATTCATATTTCACTTCAATATTTATTGAGCCACTACTATATGCAGAAATGTTCTGGTAGGTGCTGAGATATAACAGTAAGCAAGACATATGCTACCCTTGTTTTTCAGAGATTAACACCATGTCAAAGAGATAGATAATGAAAACAAATGAACAAAACGTAGTGCCTGTTAGGGGAAATGCAGTGACTACAATTCATGCCGGGACACCTATATTCCTGATGAAAGGCTACATGGAAGAAACGATTTATAAGCTGTGGTGTGAAAGGTGAGAGACCATCCAGATAGGTCAAGGACTGGGGAGAGCAGAGAGAGCAGCTTATGCATGGGTACAGAGCACTGATGATGGCCAAGCTGGGTGTCTGAAAATGTCCTCCAGGCAAGTGGTGGAAGGGAGTCAAATCAGGTAAAAAGCAACAATAAAGGCCCAGGGCAGTAAAGCAGTGGGGTGGTTTTAGGAATATATAGGTGACTTGGCCCCATAATAAAATATATCAAAAGAACTGTGTAGATTTTAATAGTCTTATAAAGTCACACATTAGTAAACACAAAGAATCAGAAATCCCTTTATAAATTAAAAAAAAAGAAAAGTGTGGTTGAAGCTACTGAGTTCTTATCCCACATTTCACGTGCTCAGAAAATGGGGTCAAAACAGATCCGTACACATGAACTGTTCTCGGAGTTCTTTGTGTGAAGAGATTCCTTAAAATTAACATTGTGTGTGTGTGACACACACACACACACACACACACACACACACACACACACAGAATTGGTCTTTGATGACTGCTCTGTATACGTTCTTCATGTTACCTTTTTGAAGAAAAAGGTTTCCTACTCTTTTTCCCGTTGCTTGCTTAGGTGGCATCATCAAGTGTTGTGTTAATTAGAAATAAATATTACAAAGCCTTTCATTTCAAACTTCAGAGCTTTCTCTCAAAGCCCAGGTTAAAAGCAGAGCCCTGGTTAAATCAGATGACTTCTTCTAGTCCATGGACTCATTGATTCCTGAGAATCTATTAGCCTTTTATTTAGTGCTAGAGAATGCCATCAAAAATAAAAACATCACAGCTGGACTGAAGCAGCACTAAAAGAACAATTTTGAGGTTTGAGTTGTAATTTTAGCCCCAGTTGCTAAGGTTTTTATTTTCTTTTTGCAGCCATTAACTAGTTTCTTCTAATTTTTAGCCAGATTTGGGATGATCTAAAGCTACAACTTTATAAAGTTCTGGGATGATGTTCCTTTATCAATTACAGGACTAATATGATAAGCAGTGGCAGGACTGGGTATAAAACCACCAATTCAAGATCCCTTGTTTAAAAGGTGCTTTTCAATCTTAGTTTGCAAATATTGATGAGAGATACATAGATAAATAAGTGTCCAATGACTTGAGTTGTAAAAAAGTATAATGTAAGTATTTAGAGGAAGGGAAGGGGTGACATTTGGGCTCAGCATAGAATTTCCTTTCGTTCATTCTTCTCATCAGTTTGTTTATTCAGTTGAACTTTTTAAAATTGTGTATTAAATGCAAAATTTAATGGTAAATGTTGAAGATAGGGACATGGTTTGAAACTGAAAGGTATATTAAAATAATTGTTCTCAAATATTGGGGTATCTATGGATCCTTTGAAAATCTGATAAACATGATGGATCCAACATATATGAACATCTTAAGGAGATCTGTAGATGCCTTGAAGTTTGCCTTTGGAGCCCTTAAGATTTATGAATACTACTTAATGATTTCTTAATTTCCGGTTTTGTTCATTGTTTGAATTTTGCCTCCCAACCTAAGGTAATTATTTAAACTTTTTTATGGGGTTAACTTTGTTTTCAAACAATTTACCTTTAAAATTAATATTGGGCCAAATCTTCCAGAAACATATTGGAGTTGAGAGATCTATTGCTGATATTAAGTCAACCGGCTCAGTAAAATGAGCATGAGCGCCATCTAATGCCCAAATGGAAAAATGTTGGTAACAACAGTAATAACATGACTAGGATATATTAACACTTGTAAAGATTAAAAAAAAAAACAACTTTGAAAATGTGTCCTTTTATTGGTGGAGGATCAGATGATTTACATTTTAAAATAAAGTTTTTATTTTATAATAGTTTTAGATTTTCAGAATAATTGCAAAGTTGGTACAAGGAGTTCCCAAATAGTCTACATCCACTTTTCTCCAAACAGTATTATGGCACTTTTGTTATAATTAATAAACCCACATGGATGCATTATTATTAACTAAAATCTATAATTTATTCAGATTTCCTCAATTTTCCTCTACTGTCCTTTTTCTGTTCCAAGATGCCATCAAGGATAGCACATTGCATTTAATAGCCATGTCTCCTTAGGCTTAGTTATGATGATGGTTGTTGTATTTGAATTTTATTGTAGGCATTAGTTCACAGAATGTTTTTAAGAATTTTTCAGAAAATAATTTCCCTTGTTTTATTCCTTTGATAATGCTATATAACTAAGCAGATTTTGTGGAGGTTTGTAGAAATACAAATTATCATTGTGCATTTTCATCTCTAGTAATGAAAAAAAAAAAGAATTAAGAAAGAGAAATACCAAGATGTTATGGAAGGACCAATTCGGTAGAAACCATAAGAATTATGTTTGCATTTGGACTCTCATCCTTACTAGCTGCATTCTTTAGGTCATTTACCCTTTGGATTAGGTTTCTATATCTGTGGAATAAGGTCTGTGAACCTGGAAATTCCCCAGCCCTTGTACTATGAGAAGATTAAAAAAGTATTTTCCTAGTACAAGTTAATAATCTAATGTTTCATGTTGGATACGAGTCAACACTTAGGATCTACCACCTAAGCTGGTACAGTATCTCTGTATTATAGATGACACGATGTAGAGAAGTAATTTGCCCAGGATTATTGAGCAAGTAAGTGATGGGTCAGATTCTGGTCTATGACAACTTTCAGAGACAACACTGCTTTCAGCATCCGTAAGCCTACAGCGCCCTCCATCCCAGCCACCATGCTTGTCCTAGGTTTGCTCTAATGACCAACACTCCCAGATGAGGTTCTTTCTCTTGACAGTTCTATTGGCCCTAGCCATGTAGACTCTCTAAAACACTATATATGAGCCTGGGTTGCCACCCACCCAAAAACAGGTGCTGAGGTCTCAAAGAAACCTCTGTCTCTAACCAACTGAAATGTATGAAGTCTGAGGAGTATTCATAGTTCTACCCAATTTGCTAATATTTTAATTAAACATATATTCTTATTGCTTTCAAAAGTCTTCAACATACAGGAATGTTGTCTTCCAAGAGCAAGAGCGAATATTGTGTTTCCTTCTCAAAACTGAAAGGTATTATGTATGTGTGAATGCATATGAAAGTATTTACACAGCGCTGCTAAAACCATTTGCTGGGAAAGGGCCGGGCTATTTAAACGACTTGTCTCCAGCAGAAACTGAAATGATGTTCTACACTTGGTGGTTCGTAACTTTGGATTCACGTTAGAAACTCTAGAGGGAGTTACAAGTCCCACGTCTCATTCCAGACTCATTAAATCAAAATCTCTGGAAGTGAGAACCAAAACAGCAATTTTAAATCTCCCCCCTTGATTCTGATGTGTGGCCAAGAGTTCTACATTGTAACTCAAGAATTTAATTTTGTTACTTTACTTTCATTTGGGGGATAAACGTGTCCATGCTATCAATTCTTATAAAGAAAAAAAATAATGGCTTATAAAAGAAAGAGGGTAATTATTAATGTTTAATAATTAAAGTCATTAATTTTTTTTTCTTACACATCTATCAAGTCCATTGTTTTCTGAGATATAGAACTCTTTCGAGATGTAAAATGAACTCAATTTTCTCTGAAGAAATTTAGTTATCAGCAGTATGCATGGACATCATTATAATATATGCCATTTTCTCATAGAGGAACTTTATTTGTTTTAAATAGAATGTAAGTGGAAAATCCTATATTTGCAAATTTTATTTTCAGTTTTTGTAAAATTGTAAAGTAGTAATGTGATTATCTAAAATCTTGAAAGTGATATTTGTTGACCACATGTATATTTTTTCTTAAGAAATAAGGTTTCTATCTTTCCTTAATTTTGTAAGATTTCAGGTTCCTTGAAGTAAGTGAATAAAGTCTTTCTGTCCTTCCTTTCCTCCACAATGCCTAGTAAGTGTTTGAGAGTGAATTGTTACATAATAACCTTCAGAAGGAAAGGAAGGGAAGGAAGCTGAAGGGAAGGAATGGGCAAAGGGCAAAGGAGTTCTCACATTTTGCATTGTACATTTCTTTTGAGGGATTTTCTGTTCTTTGAAATTGTGCATTATTATTAAAAGGGCTCGACTTCAGGGTTATTTCTATTGAAAGGAAAGTTATTCTATTGGTTGACTTTGGTGCTTGGTCTTGAGAATAAGTTACAAATAAATAGATAAAAATATTAAAAATATAAAGAAAAACTAATGTAAATTTTTTACTTTAGATGGATTAACTTATAAATTGATGAATACACAATCCTTACTATTAGAATTCTTTGTAAATTCCTTTATGCCATTTCTACATATTTAAGCTTTTATTAAATCATTTTTTTGAATCCATAATATTGTAAAGATTCTTTTAGACTAGAAATTTATTCCAGATTACCTGTTGTTAAGATCTGCATTTTGACAGAAGATGATTTTCATTAGTTAACAGAGAGAGAATTGGTCAGTAGCATTATTTTTTAGTGGTAGTCTCAAAACAGAAACTTCTAAGAGCTTTGAAGTTTTAGCAATTAACATACTTTGTTGTTAAAAAATGAGCCATTAACAAGGAGTGCCTTTGTGATATTAGTTAGAAGGAAATTTCAATCTGTGCAGTTCAACAATATAGATGTATTTAGTAGAATGATTTGATAAATGTTATAGATGTGATTTGTAAAGTAAGTATTCCCTTAGTATCACAAGTTAGATAACCAAAGATTGGATGTTTCTTGAGATAAAGGTTTCTTATTCTTTTCTGCATATCGGAATGAAAAATCAAGTGCTCTTAGAAAATAGTATCAATCATCTTCTTAAATTAAAAAAAAGCTTATCTTTTAATTATGTTATTAATCTTTATTATAATGAGCAGTTCCATATGTGTTTAAAGCATAGCACTATGTTAATGATTTATCAGTGTCTGTATTTCTAGCACAAAATGCTGTGTTTTTCAACTGCTAAATTATATGCTGGTTATTCCCAAATGCACGCATATTTAACTCAAGGAGATGAATTGTCTTAAATCAGTTTCTCCCTTTGAAAAACAATTCTTAAAGCATTTTTTTTCTGCACAAAGGTAAATTTGAGATTCTACTTCGAGGCCTTAGTAATAACACTCCTACAAATTCAGTCATATTTAAGTCTTTTATTAGCAGCAAATGTATTTAAATAATCACATACATGGTTATCAATACCCTGTGAGAAGGTTACAGTGAAGCTGAACCATAGTGCCCTCCCCTCCCCACCCCCTGCAGTCTCTGATAACATTGCCAGTGGTACCCTTTGTAGGATTCCAGGGCATGCCCTCCTAATTATCTTTTTTAAGGTCATATCCTTCCCCACCAAAACACCATAAACAAGATTACCAACTCACTTTCTCCCCTAACTCTAAAGTACCAATTATTTAAAATGTTACCGTTTTATTTTATAAAAGTCACCATATATCTTGTGTCTGAAATTATATGTTAACATACCGGCAATGAGAACCATTTTTTTTTTTTGTCAAGTATTTTCTGTAAATTGAAATTTATCTATGAGTGGTACTTCTGTAATGTTCAGAGTAAACACAGTGAGACATTTTGCCCAAAGTGCTATTTGTCCAAGCATATTACTTGCGACTATGACATTTTGACACCATCAGTTGGAGGCTGAGTCCCCTGATAGAAGGAAAAATGCCACATATCTACAGAGATGATTTCTCCCTGCTTTTCCTACACGTGGGGGAAATAAGGAGAAATTGTGAAAAACTACAGAGGTTTTATGAGTTGATTGTATTCTGTCTCAGCATCTCAAGCTTTTAAAATTAGAAGTTAAAACATTAAGTGACATTTTCTTGTCAGGGAAATATTTGTTATTAATAAAATAATGAGACAAAAATGTGAAAATCAATTTAATTTATTTCCTTTTATTAGTGAAAGAAATATTTTTTGGATGAAACTTATAATGCATGCTAATACTGGAAGAAGAATAAAGTACTTGTTTTCTTCCCTGTTTCCTAACAATGTGAGTAACGATTTTAGTGTCCTGGCTATTAAAACAGTTAATTAACTATTTTTTAAATAATTTTTAATATTTATTTATTTTTGAGAGAGAGACAAAGACAGAGCATGAGCGGGAGAGGGGCAGAGAGGGAGTGAGACACAGAATCTGAAGCAGGCTCCAGGCTCTGAGCTGTCAGCACAGAGCCCCAGGCGGTGCTTGAACTCCTGAACCCGAGATAATGACCTGAGCCGGTCAGATGCTTAACCAACTGAGCCACCCAGGCGCCCCAACTCACTATTTTTAAAAGCTTAAAATCTCAACTACATGAATCTCAGAATGATACTTAAATGCAAACACGATTACACAGATAACTGGCTCTTTCTACAGAAGTCTTTCTTCTTTTTCCTACTATAGACCTTCTATTTTAATTTGGAAATTCTGTCTTGCTGCAGCAGGACTATTTCAACACAAATTGGTATTTGATTTTCATAACTTGCTAGCTCCTAACTCCTGTTAATCATGGTTTCAGTCTGATTCGGACATTCGGGCATTAGTCCCTCTATTTACTGAACTAAAAAGGGGTCCTTGCCACATAAGCACCACGATGGGCGCCATGAGGTATGGGAAGGGAACTTGCACGAGCGCCCCCTGTGGGCTAATTGCTCTTTTTCATTGTGCTCCTCTGGACTTGAGTTTATTTGTAAAATGAAGGGCTCAACTAATGAATCTGTGCTGCTCTCCCAACCCAAAGATTCCTTCTTGACGAAACCAGTTTTGGCTAACCGAGGTCTAACCCTATAAGCCTTCTATTTTTAGGCACCGTGGGAGAGATATTATCTTAAAATGCACTTGTTTATGTACCTCAGCAGATGAATAATCAGTGAAGTATTAGGAGAATAACTGCATCTTTTGATGAGTGGGGACTCTGATGTTTCCCAGAGCTTTGCAGTCTTTCACACATTTCAGGTAGCTAGAGGAGATTGGGTAACAGGTATCCTAACCTCAGGATGGATCCAAAAGTTACTGTGTTTTTCAATAAATCCCTAGGGTGAACACTATTTGTTTTCATAAATGTTCTCTGAAAAGTGAAGTCTAGTGTTACGCATCAAGGCTTTGGTCTGATTAAAGCATTTATTATTTCGTGTGTGTGCTGGTCTACTAAGTACCTATAGGGTGCCAGAAGCCTGTGTAGGGCAGATTCTGCACCATTTCTCAGATTCTGCACCATTGCCACTTTGGACTGGAAAATTCTCTGTTGTGGGGAGGCTGTCCTAGGCATCTTTAGCTCAACTGAATAGATGAAAAGAATAGAAGCAGCTCCCCACCCCAGTTGTGAAAATAAAAAAAATGTCTCAAGACATTGTCAGATGTTCACTGAAGGGCACAAATGTCCCTAGTTAACAACCACTGGTTTAGTGCAAAATGACCTTCTTTAGTGAGGACATCCTGGGCAGATGGATGCCAATGTTTCTGAGTGGTTAAATTATTTAAATGATGTTAAATCTTGTTGAAAGGAATCTAAATTCATCATTGAGAGTTGAATGCATCTATTTTGTCTAACTGCTCGATGTTCCTGACATATTCTGAGTGAGGCAATCATTCCCTTCTTTACATAGGCAACACTTCTTGCTATCCTTCCCAATTTTGGGGAAATCTCAGTAAGTTGTCAAAAGAAATGCAGAAGATGGGCGCCTGAGTGGCTCAGGTTAAGCATCTGACTTTGGCTCAGGTCATGATTTCATGAGTTCAAGCCCTGCATCAGGATTCAGTGCCGACAGTACAGAGCTTGCTTGGGATTCTTTCTCTCTGAAAATAAATAAATAAACTTAAGAAAAAAGAAATGAAAAGAGAGGCTGATGATTCAGTTTATAATTTCTCAATAGTATCTCCTTCCAAAATTAAATAATTCTTTGAGTTTTGTTTCATTGTATGATAGACACAATGACAGCAAATTTGTGCTATTTGTGTGGTTATTGATATTTTTGTGCATGTTTGGTGATATTTTGTGCATGATGTTTTGTGCCTTCTAAGAGATAATAATTTGTTTAAATGACCATTTCTCCATCCACCCCGCCCAAGGATATCAGGCTTTTTATTGCTAGCATTTTTTAGGTTATAATAATTCTAATTCTGATAATTTCATTTAAAAAACCCTCAGGTCTTTTGACAGGAGGCAACAGTGGAACTACATAAGCCTTCTGTGTAGTGTGTGGGGGGTGTAGAGTCTTTCTCAAACAAAACACACAGAGTAAAGAGGCTGTGAGATGTATCTTGCCTCCTGCATAAAAAGATCAATACAGTGATCACAGGTCCAAACTGATAATCTTAGCATCTGAGGTGTTTTTTAGCAAGCCTTCATTACACAAAGTAATTTAGTATAAATGGGCCTCATAAAAGCAAACCCAAAGAAATATAATAATATTGCAAAATGCTTTCTAACTTGAGAGAAGGTGCTTTATAATTATCTTGTTTAAAAGGACTATTGCCATTCAGCCGTTTTCTTTCTCTTTTTCTTTTTCTTTCTCTTTCTCTTTTTCTTTCTCTTTCTCTTTTTCTTTCTCTTTTTCTTTTTCTTTCTTTTTCTCCTTCTCCTCCTTCTTCTTCTTCTTCTTCTTCTTCTTCTTCTTCTTCTTCTTCTTCTTCTTCTTCACCTTTTTAAATCCAAATAGATAATCGCTCATCACGGGGCGCCTGGGTGGCGCAGTCGGTTAAGCGTCCGACTTCAGCCAGGTCACGATCTCACGGTCCGTGAGTTCGAGCCCCGCGTCAGGCTCTGGGCTGATGGCTCAGAGCCTGGAGCCTGTTTCCGATTCTGTGTCTCCCTCTCTCTCTGTCCCTCCCCTGTTCATGCTCTGTCTCTCTCTGTCCCAAAAATAAATAAACGTTGAAAAAAAAAAATAAAATAAAAGATAATCGCTCATCAGAACCAGGCCTGTGGGGCACCTGGGTAGGGTAGTTCAGTTAGTTAAGCATCTGACTCTTGATTTTGGTTCAGGTCATGATCTCATGGTCGGTGAGATGGAGCCCCATGTCAGACTCCATGCTGACAGCACAGAGTCTGCTTGGGATTCTCTCTCTTCCTCTTCCTCTGCCCCTCCCCTACTTGTGTGAGCACCTCTCTCTGTCTCTCAAAAAAAAAAAAAAAAAAGAAAAAGAAAAAAACAGGCTTACATTTTTCAGACAGGTTTCTTTAAAAAAAAAAAAAAAAGTATGGGGCACCGGGGTGGCTCAGTCGGGTAAGTGTCTGACTTTGACTCAGGTCATAGTCTTGCCATCTGTGAGTTTGAGCCCCACATTGGCCTCTGTGCTGACAACTCATAGCCTGGAACCTGCTTCAGATTCTGTCTCCTTCTGTCTCTGCCCTTCCCCACTCACGCTCTGTCTCTGTCTTTGTCTCTGTCTCTATCTCTCAGAAATGAACAAACGTTGACAATTTTTTTTTAAAGTACTATCTATTTCTGCTTCCACTTAAAATGGAATAACAGACTGGATTCATACTTCTACCTTAAGCAATTAAAAATCCAGAGGAAAAAGTACAATAGAACAGTTTTTATGACACTGGCCACTAGGCAATAGAAAACAGTGATCCCTGAGAGATAGGAAACAAATAAGATGAGACATAGGATTTCCCTGGTATGTTGTTTTGGGAATATCCAGACTGTGGTGCAAGGAGAAGCAAATCAGGAGGCATCAAACAAATTCCTGCAGTCAGAGAGGTGGAGCTCAATCTGGGGAGACCAAGGAAGCTGGAGGTCACAGACAGGGAACCAGTAAGGAGAGAGTTGCACAAAGACCACCAGCATTCTTCCAAGGAGCTCCCTATATGTTCTGCACAACATTGATTATTGTTTCTATGTGAGAAGATTCCCTTGGCTCAACAGGGAAAAACACCTGGAAGGACTAGAGGAAAAAGTTCCTGGCACTCACAAAGGACCTGGAAAAAATTGCCTGTTCCCATCGGGAAGACCTGAGAACCTCATAAATCATGGGCACTGGGTACAGTACTCCGGGTGTTCTTGCCTCAGTAGTGGAGAATAATTAGCCCTACATGAAATACTGCTCAAGACTTGCCTAACAAATCCTAAAAAGCAAGACTTGAAAAGACCGAATTGTTTCCAAGGAACTTGACTACATCCATAGACAGAACTCAAGAATATGTACAAGGATCTAAAAAATATCCCCACTCAACAAAGTCAAATTTGTGATACTGAACATTCAACCAAAAATTACTAGCTTGCAGCAAAGCTGAAAAATATTACCCATAATGATGAAAAAGACCAATCAAAACTGAAATAGACTAATAGATGTTAGTATTAGCAGACAGGTTTTAAAATAGTTATTTTAACTAAATTCCATATGTTCAAAAGTTAATTTGATGCCTGAAAAAGAAAAATCCCAAATTGAACTTCTAGAGAGGAAAATCACAATGTCTGAGATTAAACATGCAGTGGATGGGGTTAGCAAAAGATTAGACATAAAAGAAGAGATTAATAAATCTGAAGACGTTATAATAGAAGTTATCCAAAATAAACAGAAAAAGTAATGTAAATGATTAAATTATCTGTCTTCCATGGAAATACTGCAAGTATCCCAATATGCATATAATTAGAGTTTCTGGGATAGAGGGGTGTATAGAAAACATATCTGAAGAAGAAATAGCTGAAGTTTTTCCTAATCTGAAGAAAACTACAAACTCACAGATTCAAGAAACTCAACAAATCCCAAACACAAGAAGCATGAAGAAAACGTCAAGGAAAATCATAACTAAATTCTGCAGGGGGTGCCTGGGTGGCTTACTTGGTTATGCACCTGACTTTGGCTTAGGTCATGATCTCACAGTTCATGAGTTCGAGCCCCACATTGGGTGATCTTCAGCCCTGCTTCAGGTGAGCTTGGGCTCCATACTCTCTGTCCCTCTCTCTCTCTCCCTCTCATTCTGCACATTGTGGGATTCTCTCTCTCTGCCCCTCACTCACTTGTGCATTCTCTGTCTCTCTCTCAAAAAAAAAATAAGTTTATTAATTAAAAAATTATTTAAATAAATTTTGCAAAACTAGAAAAAGAAAGAGATCTAGTACGTATGAAGGAGTTAATATAAGCACGACAGCAGTGTTCTCATAGGAAACAGTATACAGGAGGAGATGATCGAACAACATCACTAAAGCACTAAAAGGAAAGAAAAAGCTGTCAACCTAGAATCCATATCCAACAAAAATATCTGGATAGGAAGACAAAATAAAAACCTTTTCAAACATACAAAAGCTGAAAGAATTCATCATCAGTGGACCTACAGTTAAAAACATGTTTGAAGAAATCTTTTAGGCAGAAGGAAATTGATAGAAAATGTAAGTCCGAATCTACCCAAAGGAATGAAGAGCACCTTAAATGGTAACATCATGACCCTTCCCTTGAGCTTGCACTATCTATCTTGCCCCATCATGACTTGGAACATGGGAGTGCTCCTGACTCAGCTTCAGGTTTTCCAACAAGGAATATATGACGAGGCATGAGGAGGAACACAATGATAAGACCTGTCCCTGACCAAACAGAGCTTCCTGACAATCTGGACCACTCACCTGGGAACTATTACTAAGAGACTAATAAAAGTATACTTTTTAGGATTTATGTATTTTAGAGTATTACTTTACTGCACATTGACCTCTACCTTAATTAAAACAATTATTTTTAAAGCTGTAAAGTGCCCTTTACATTAAGATCTTTAATCTACTTGGAAATTTTTTTCAACATGAAGACACAGTTGATCTGTAGCATCCTAATGGAAATGCTGTCTTTTTTTCACTCATCTGAAATGCCAACTCTATTATATATCAATCACCTGTATATACATGGAAGTCTTCCTTGACTTCCTCTTCTGTTAGTCTGTTTATATATATACTGGTATATGTTCACACTAATAGGGAAAATTTTTATTCTTTATAAATATAAAGTTATTTATAAATATAAAATTATTCTTTATAAATATATATAAATATAAAAAAATAAAGAAAAATCTTTATTCTTTCACCAGTGTTGGATTTCAAAATAAATGTCAGAATCACTTTTTAAAAATTAGATGAAGAGGTTATTAAGAGATGCAGCTATATCACAATGATTTCAGCCTGTCTTATCAATAGTTGATGTATGCAGGAGTCTCCAGTTCTCTGACAAAGGTTAGTCTCAGAATGACTTTTTGTCCTCACAACTATAGGGACAGAAGGAGACATGGTAGTGAAGGAGTGACACTTTACTTACATAGTAGCTCCTAGGGGTCAGATTGCTTCCCTCTCTTCCACATTCCCCTGGGACTAAGGATCCCATTCCCCACTTGGTCAACATTAGCTTCAGCTATTTTGGTGTAGACCATGTATATGCAACTTCATTGCTGTAATCACACTGAAGTTTATATTGACTTCACACTGAGGACTCCTCCAAGGCATGGGACAGACTAACAGTTATCAGATTCACAGAGTATAAAATATACAGCCCTTAATTTATTTTTCAGGGTTTTCAATAGATACTGCTTGACTGGCGCAAGGGTTAAATTCTCTATAACTCCATTTTAATACAATGTTGAAGAGTTTTGACACTCTTATTCACCTTATTCAACATTTATCACTTATTTTCAACTTATTCAACGTTTATTACTTACCATTGAGGGCCTACTTTGCTCTAGGTATAATATTAAGTACTGAATATTCAGCAATAAGAAAAAAGATATGGATACTTCTCTCCTAGGACAACCCAACATTTAAACAAAATAAACAGAAATATACATATTTAATTTATAATTGTGCTTAATTTTATGAAGCAAAAAATAGGGTTGTATGTGAGAGTAAATGGAGGGCAAATAATAAGTTTTTTATGTGTTAGAACATGTGTACAAATGAAAAGTGATCTGACCTGTAGTATAACCAGATTTCTGTAGCTAATTAAATACAATTTTTTCCTATAATTTATTTTTTATTACATAGTATTCATGTTCACTGCCACTATAATGGTCCAGATATCAGGTTCACAAAGATGACCAAGACCAACTTTCTGTCTTTGAGGAGATCCTAGTTCGGTGGTTTACATAATTAGCAGTAGTACCCCTCCTTAAAAGAATTGCATACCAAAAGAAAAACATAAATATATCCTTTTCATTTTTCTTTCTTTTTCTTTTAGATGAGGATAGGCATTCACTCAGGTTCTGTGCTCGCTGGAGTTGTTGGGGTAAGAATGCCACGATATTGCCTGTTTGGAAATAATGTCACTCTGGCCAGCAAGTTCGAATCAGGAAGTCACCCTCGGCGCATCAACGTCAGCCCTACCACTTACCAGTAAGTGTTCTCTGGCCTCCACCCCCTCCTGTCGTTGACATTGCCTTGAGCCGATATCCTGTCATTTGTGAGACCCTGTATTTTTTGTGTTTGATCCTTTCATTCTCTGAGGTAATATGAATAGATGCAACCAGTCTGAAAGATAGCAACTGTGACACAAACGTTTATTTGCACCATGAGCAAGTGCATGAAGAGCCTGACTTGGCTGAGAGGAAACACAGGTTTGTCATTTTCCACAGTCATTGTCCTTCTGACAAGAGAACAAATGTTAAGTGGCTGCATCACACAAGGAGTCTTCTTCACATTTCCAAAATGTTCCTCAGTATTTATAAAAGCCAAAGGAATGAGATAGAAAAGACATTTTGTCTACATTTATTCTTTGGAATAATTAAGATAAATAATAATTCTCTAAAGATAAATATATACTGGACACAGAGTAAAACTGCAAACTCTATTTATTCTTAAAGGTCATATTTGTTAACTCGATACATACAGCTGACAGCTGAACGTATCTGTATTTTGTGCCTGGTAGATGTCCCCTCACCCACTAGATACTAAACTCCACAGGGACAGGGATGATCTCTGCTTCAGCTCATCATTATCTTCCCAGAACTTACAAAACATGTTTGGCACATAATCACTGTATAAATATTTATTGAATTATTGAAAAATGCATTGACAGGGTGGGTGGACTTCTCTAGAGTAAGAAAACATGACTCTCTCCTACATGTTAGACTTTGGCTTTACACTAGGCATCTGTGTGCAAACTAATTTAGTGCCATGATTTGGATAACTAGGAAATCGTATGGTAAAACTGTAGAGTGGAAACAGTGGCCATTGATTCTCCTTTATTTTATTATTTATTGTTTACTGAAGTATAATTAATATACTTCAGTTTCAAATGTGTAACATATTGCTTTGACAATTCTATACATTCCTCACTGTTCACATGATAAGTGTAGTCAACATAAGTCTTCATAAAATGTTTTTATACTATTATTGACTATATTCCCTCTGCTGTAGTTTTCATCCCTGTGACTTATTTATTTCACATTGGAAGTTTTATCCTTCTTAATCCTCTTTATTTTACCCATTCCCCCACCCACCTTCCTTCTGGCAACCACCAGTTTGGTCTCTGTATTTAAACATCAGTTTGATTGTCTCTTTTGTTTGTTTGTTTGCTTTTTAGATTCCACATAGAAGTGAAATCCTATGGTATTTGTCCTTCCCTGTCTGACTTGTTTCATTTAGTGTCATACACTGTAGGTCCATTAATGTTATTGCAAATGGCAAAAGCACATTGTTTTTTAATGGCTGAATAATATTCCACTGTATATGTATACCACATACTTATCCATTCATCGCTTGATGGACACTTTAGGTTGCTTCCATATGTTAGCTGTTGTAAATAATGCTGCAGTAAACATAGGGGTGCATATGTCTTTTTGAATTAGTCTTTTCTTTTTCTTTGGGTAAATACCCAGTAGTGGAATTACTGCATCATATGGTACTTCTGTTTTTAATATTTTTAGGAAACTCCACAGTATCTTCGAGTGGCTGCACCGTTTTACATTCCCACCAGCAGTGCACAAGGGTTCCCTTTTCTCCACATCTTTTCCAACATGTGTTTTCTCTTGTCCTTTTGATACTAGCCATTCTAACTGGTGTGAAGTGATGTCTCATTATTTGTTTTGTTGTTGTTTGGAGGGGGGTGTTGGTTTTTGTTGTTGTTGTTGTTGTCTTTTTCCTGATGATTAGTGATGTTGAGCATCTTTGCATGTATCTGTTGGCCATCTGCATGTCTATTCAGATCCTCTGCCCATTTTTAATCAGATTGTTAGTTGATGTTGAGTTGTATAAGTTCTTTATCTATTTTGGTTATTAACCCTTTATCAGATAGATCATTTGCAAATATTTTCTTCTATTCAGTAAGTTGCCTTTGCTTTTTTATTTTGCTTTCATTTTGCCACTTCATTGTTTCCTTTGCTGTACAAAAGCTTTTTATTTTGGTGTAGTCAAAGTTTATTTTCACTTTTGTTTTCCTTGCTTCAGGAGACATACTTAGAGAAACATTGCTAAGGCTGATGTCAAAGAGATTACTGTCTATGTTTTCTTGTAGGAGTTTCAGTTCTCATATGTAGGCCTTTAATCCATTTTGAGATTACTTTTGTATATGGTGTAAGAAATTGTCCAGTTTCATCCTTTTACATGTAGCTACCAGATTCCTCAAAAACATTTTTTGAAAATACTGTCTTTTCCCCACTATATATTCTTGCTCCTCTATTGTAGATTAATCAACCGTATATGAGTAGGCTTATTTCTGGGCTCTTTATCCTGTTCCATTGATCTATGTGTCTCTTTTGATGCCAGTACATCCTGTTTTTATTACTATTGGTCTGCAATATATCTTGAAATCTGAGATTGTGATACCTCTAGTTTTGTTCTCTCTCAAGATGGCGTTGGCTATTTGAGAACTTCTGTGGTTCTTGAAAAATTTTATTTGTTCTAGTTCTGTGATAAATGCTGTTGATATTTAGAAAGAGATTGCATTTAATCTATATATTGCTTTGGGTAATATGGACATTTTACCAACACTAATTCTTCAAATCCATGAGCATGTTATACTTTTACATTTGTTGTTTCATCTTCAATTTCTTTCATCAATGTTTTATAGTTTTCAGAGATTAGGTCTTTCACCTCCTTGATTAATTATTATATCCTTTCGGCGCAACTGTAAATTGGATTGTGTCCTTAAATTTTCTTTCTGCTACTTTTATATTTCTGTATAGAAATGCAACACATACTTTATACTGATTTTGTATCCTGCAACTTGACTGAATTCATTTATCAGTTGTAATAGTTTTTTGTTGGTGCTTTTAGGGTTTTCTATATATAGTAACATGTCATCTATAAAGAGTGACAGTTTTACTGCTTCTTTAGCAATTTGGATGCTTTTCATTTCTTTTTCTTGTCTTATTATGATGGCTGAGACTTCCAGAACTCCATTGAATAAAAGTGGGAGGAGTGGAACCCTTATTTTGTTCCTGATGTTAGAGGAAAGCCTCCCAGTTTTTCACCATTGAATATGATGTTAGCTATGGATTTGCTGTGTACAGTCTTTATTATGTTGAGATACTTCACTGAGTTTTTATCAGAAAAGGATGTTGAAAGTATCAAATACTATATCTGCATATCTTTACCATGGTTTTTACCCTTTCTCTTGTTAATGTGATGTGTCACACTGATTGACTTGCACATACTGAAACACCCTTACATCCCTAGAATAAAACCCTACTTGATCATGGTCACTAATTAATATATTGTTGAATTAGGCTTGCCAGTCTTTTGAGGGTTTTTACAGCTATGTTCATCATATATGTTGGCCTGTAGTTGTTTGTTTGTTTTGCATTTTTGTTATTGTTGTTGTTAGGTTTTTGGTCTGGTTTTGGTATCACACTAATGCTGGCCTTGTATGATGGATTAGGAAGTTGGTTGATTACTAATTCAATTTCATTACTAGTAATTACTCAGTTCACATTTTCTATTTCTTCCCGATACAGTTTTGGAAGATTATATGTTTCTGTAATTTATCCATTTGACTAAATTGTCCACTATGTTGGCATATCATTTTTCATAATATGCTCTTATCCTTTGTATTTCTCTGGTGTCAGTTGCTATTTCTTCTCCTTCATTTATGATTTTATTTGAAACCTCTCTCATTTTTTCTTGATGAATTTGGCTAAAGTGTTATCAATTTTATTTATTTATTTTTAAAAAAATTTTTTTAATGTTTATTTATTTTTGAGACAGAGAGAGACAGAGCCTGAACGGGGGAGGGTCAGAGAGAGAGGGAGACACAGAATCTGAAACAGGCTTCAGACTCTGAGCTGTCAGCACAGAGCCCGACATGGGGCTCGAACTCACAAACCTTGAGATCATGACCTGAGCCAAAGTCGAATGCTTAACTGACTGAGCCACTCAGGCGCCCCATCAATTTTATTTTTTTAGAAAATTGACTCTTGGTTTCATTGATCTTTTCAATTGTTCTTTTAGTCTCTATTTTGTTATTTTCTGCTCTGGTGTTTATTATTTCTTTTCTTCTTCTAACCTTGGGTTTGTTTGTCCTTTCTTTTCTTCTTAGTTTCTTTAGGTTTCTTAGAAATTAGTTTCTTTAGTTTCTTAGAAATTTATTTGAAAATTTTCTTATTTCTTGAAGTAGGCCTGATTACTATAAAATTCCCTCTTACTGCTTTTGCTGTATGCCAAGGTGTTGGACTGTTGCGTTTTCATTTTCATTTGTCTCCAGGTGTTTGTTGATTTCTTCTTTGATTTCTTGGTTGACACTTTCATTGTTGAGTAGCATTTTGTTTATCCTCCACCACATGTTGGTGTGCTTCTTCCAGATTTTTTTCTTATAATTGATTTCTAGTATCATATTGTTGTGGTTGGAAAACATACTTGATATGAGCTCAATATTCTTAATATTTACTGAGACTTACTTTAAGGCCTATCATCTGTTGTATCCTGGAGAGTCCATGTGCACCTAAAAAGAATATGTATTCTGCTCTTGGGGGATGGAATGTTCTGTATATTTGTCAGCTTCATCTGATATAATGTGTGTTTCAAAGCCACTCTTGTTGATATTATACCTGGATGATCTATCCATTGATGTAAGTGGGGTGTTAAAGCCCTCTACTACTATTGTATTACTGTCAGTTTCTGCTTATATCTGTTAATATTTGCTTTATGTATTTTGGTGTTTCTATATTGTGTGCATAGATATTTACAATTATTATATCCTCTTGATGTGTTGTTCCATTTATCATTATATAGTGCTTCATTATCTCTTGCTACAGTCTTTGTTTTAAAGCTTATTTTGATATGAGAATTGCTACACTGGCCCTTTGTGCAATTTCATTTGCATGGTATATGTTTTTTTATCTCTTCACCTTTAGTCTGTATGTGTTTACAGGTTTGAAGTGAGATAGTTGTAGGCTGCATATAGATGGGTCTCGTTTTCTTTTTATCCATTCAGTCATCTGATATGTTTTGATTGGAATATTAAGACCATTTACATTTAAAGTAATGATTAGTAGGTATATACTTGTTTTCTGTTTGTTTGTTTTATAGTTCTTCCCTGTTTCTTCTTCTCTTGATCTTTTCCCTTGTGGTTTGATGGCTTTACTTAGTGTTATGCTTGACTTTCTATGTTTAAAAAAATTTTTTTAATGTTTATTTATTTTTGAAGGAGAGAGAGACAGAGTGTGAGTGAGGGAGGGGCAGAAAGAGAGGGAGACACAGAATCCGAAGCAGGCTCCAGGCTCCAAGCTGTCAGCACAGAGCCCGACACGGGGCTCGAACTCACAAACCGCGAGATCGTGACCTGAGCTGAAGTCGGAAGCTCAACTGACTGAGCCACCCAAGCGCCCCTAGACTTTCTATTTTTTTCTGTAACTATTATAGGTTTTTGATCTGTTGTTACCATTGTGTTCACATATAACTTCTTTTTTGAATGTTTTTTAATGTTTATTTTTGAGACAGAGAAAGAGACAGGGTGCAAGTGGGGGAGGGGCAGAGAGAGAGGGAGACCCCGAATCTAAGGCAGGCCCCAGGCTCTGAGCTGTCAGCACAGAGCCTGACAGAAGGCTCAAACCCATGAACTATGAGATCATGACCTGAACCGAAGTCAGATGTTTAACCAACTGAGCCACCCAGGCACTGCTGTGTTCATTGTAACTTCTTAAGTATCTAGCAGTCTATATTAAGGTGATAGTTTCTTAAGTTCAAACACACTGTAAGCGCTAAATTTTTACTCACCCTCCATGTTTTATGTATATGATGTCACATTTTACATCTTTTTGTTTTGTGTATTTGACTAATTTTTGTAGATACAATTGATTTTTACCACTTTTGTGTTTTAACCTCCATACTGACTTTATTAAGTGCTTAATCTATTTTTTACCATATGTTTGCTTTACATCTCAAAATTTTCCCTTTCATAATTTTCTTATTTCTAATTATATCCTTTCCTTTACACTTAAGGAATTCTCTTCAAAACTTTATATAAGGCTGGTTTAAAGGTGATGAATCCTTTCACTTTTGTTTGGGAAATTATCTTTCCTTCTGTTCTGAATGATAGCCTTGCTGGATCAAGTATTCTTAGTGTAGTTTTGTTTTGTTTTGTTTGTTTGTTTTCTTTTAGCACTTTGTATATATCATGGCACTCACTTCTGGCCTGCAAAGTTTCTGCTGACAAGTCAGCTGATGGCTTTAGGGAATTTCACTTGTATGGAAACTTTTTTTTTTTTTTGTGGCATCTGTTAATATTTTCTCTTTATCATTACTTATTACTCTTTTAATCATTATTTGTCATTTTGTGGGCCTCCTGGGATCTTTGTGCTTCCTGGACCTGGATGCCTGTTTCCTTCCCCAGATTCAGGAAGTTTTCAGCTATTATTTCTTCTAATAAGTTTTTTTGTCCTTCTTTATCTCTTCTTCTTCTGAGATCCCTATACCATGAATGTTATTACACTTGATGTTGTTGAGTTCCTTTAACCTTTTCTCATTTATTGTTATTTTTTTTTCTTTTTGCTGTTCAGCTTGGATGCTTCCCATTACATTGTCTTCCAGATTGCTGATCCATTTTTTCTGCATCCTCTCATCTGCTACTGATTCTCTATGGTGTATTTTTTATTTTATTAATTGAATTCCTTATCTCTGAGAGGTTATTTTTTCTATTTTCTTCTTGTTGAAATTCTCACTTATTTCATCCACTCTTTTCCAAAATCCACTGAATATCTTTATGACCATTGCTTTGAATTCTTTATCAGGCATATTGCTTATCTCTGTTTCATCTAGTTTATTTTAATGATAGTATCTTGTTCTTTGATTTGGTACCTATTCCTTCTTCTCATTTCGCATGACTCTTTGTGTTTGTTTCTATGTACTATGTCAGCCGTGTCTCCTGGTCTTTAAAGTAGCAGCCTTGTGTAGAAGAGGGTATGTGGTGTCCTATAGTAATGTCACCCTGGTCACCAGAACCATTTGCTCCAGGAATGTCCCCTCTGTGGGCTGCATGCACGTCCCATTTTGGCTGAGCCATGATTGTCTCTATCCCAGCCTGTTGCAAGACTAGCTTTGCCTGCTGTTGGTGTACTATGGGGTGGTGAATGTGGGGGGGGGGTGGTTAGTTTCCTCAATGTTGAGAGGCCCGAGGCTGCTGTGGGATCATTAGTGGGCAGGGTTAGAAGTCCAGCTGACTGTCTGCAGCTGGGATTTCTGCCAGAACTGCAGGTACATCAAAGGGCAGGGCTTTCTCCCTGCAAGTCTCAGAGACTGTTATTGGTGAATGGGGCCAGTGGTCTACAGTTAGCATCTCTGCCACAACTATTGGAACACCGAATGGCAGGGCTTACTCCCCCAGCAGACAGCTAAGAGGCCAGGATGCTGGAACTGAGGGCACTGGGGTGTGTGGTTATCTTATCCCTTCCCCAGGGCAGGAGTCACTTTGGAGTGGTACTTGTCCCTGCTGGAGCTGCTTACAAGGTGTTGCAATGCAGGAGCTGCTTTGGAGTGATGTCTGCTAAGTTGAGTGGGTTGGATCAGTGTAGCCGGAAAGGAATGTGAAAGCTGGGTGCACAGGGCTAGCAAGGTAGATGGAGAGTGTTATCATTGGCTCCTGCAAGTTTCCAGCTACCTAGGCTGGGGGAGGAGAAGAAAAATGATGCCCACCAGCACTCTTCTTCCTCAAGAAATCTCTTGAAGGTCTCTGCCCCTCCAGAACACATTCCAAGATTAGTAAATAAATCTCCTTCACATATATCCAAGCTCTTTTAAACTGTTGCTTCGGTGGTGTTTCTCAGGGTTGAGTTACCACACTGAGTTTCCTACTGCCCTCTATGCTTGTGACATACCTTCCATTTATAGTTAGTCTCACTGGAAGTTTGGTTCCCAACTGTAGCTCCTCCGCTCCTACCCTTTTCATTCCTCTCTGGGATTAGTTGTGGAGGGTCTGCTCTGCCAGTCTTCAGGCTGTTTCCAGAGTCAGTTGTGCAGATGTAGCCATTATCTTAGCATGTCCTTGGGCTGAGGGGAGCTCAGGGTCCTCTTACTTTGCTATCTTCTCTGAATTTCCCTTGGGTTTTATTTATTTATTTTTTTTTTAACGTTTATTTATTTTTGAGACAGAGCATGAACGGGGGAGGGGCAGAGAGAGAGGGAGACACAGAATCGGAAGCAGGCTCCAGGCTGTGAGCCATCAGCCCAGAGCCTGACACGGGGCTCGACCTCACGGACCACGAGATCGTGACCTGAGCCGAAGTCGGACGCCCAACCGACTGAGCCACCCAGGCGCCCCTCCCTTGGGTTTTAAATTGTATCTAAAACAAACACCCTGAGACAGAAAATGTGAATATATAGATGATGATAAACAAAATGGTGATATTTTGAACCTTTTGATATATCTGTAGAGAGAGAGGTTAGTCTTTTAGATGAAAGATATATATGCAGATTCCTGAGGTGATGAGAAAGGGAACTGAAATTTCAAATATAAACTCAAAAGAAAGTTGCATAAGAACTACCTGTCATTTAAAGGGTATTTATATAAGGGTTTTGCCTCTTTTAAATTTCTTCCATTTTTTTTTCTAACACAATTCTGGGCATACTACAGATGATTTGACAGTTTCCATCTTAAAATTTTTCTATTTTAAAAAATGACATGTAAAGAATGGATTAACTGTTTGAGGAGTTCGTGCCCTGAGCTGAGACAGGATAGGTATAGCTGGCTTTGTTTACACATAAGCAGTAAAGGAAACCTTGCAAGCCACACAGGATCTGTGCCTTTGGGTGCTGTTTCTATCATAATCTTTTTCACATTGAGTTTGTGATGATCCTCGGTGGTCAATAAGGTCTTCAGGCTTGAATCATTTCAACCAAAACATTTTATTCTGTTATTGTCTACCTCCATCCCCCCACCAAAGAAAACAAGTGGAGCCATGGTCAGACACATTGAGCTGCCATATGGATAGATTCTAAAAGATATTTTTTCTGATTGGGCCCAAATCCTGTCATTCCTACTAATACTTTACGCAAATATTTTTACTTTTATTCTATTTTACAAAAAAAAAACCCTTTCCTTCCTCTTTCCCCGCGTTTCCTCCTCCTTCCCTTATTTCAACAAACATTTGTTGAGAACCTCCTACATTCCAAGCAGTATGATAGGCACTAACATTATAAGGATAAACAGCATAAAAACCATCTCTACCCTCAGGGACAAGATCAGAGACTAGATGATAAATGTACCTGAGCAAAACAAATTAATTTAAACAGACTAGTGCTGAGGTGAAGAAACCCCAATTAGAGTATTGGAGCAAGAGAAGTGGGCTAAAACGAAGCTGGTACATCATGTTAAGATGTTTCAGCCTAATGCCAAGTGCAAGGAAGCATATTGAAGTCTTTTAAGCAGAGGAGTGTACTTGACCACATTTGTGCTTTAAAAATGACGAAGATGGTCGAAAGGAGAACAGATCAGGTGGTACATAGGGGCAGCACTCCATTGATTGAAAGCGGGTAATCCTACCCCCATTGCATTGCTGGGAGCACAGCTTAGTTATACTGTGGACTCCTAACCTTTGGCTATTTCACCTTGTCTTCCCAAACTTCAGAAGAGCAGGTGGTCTTACTGACCTTTGACATCCATGTAGATCTGGGATACCATTAAAAACACTGTACCTGGGGTTCTGGCAATTATCTCAGTATGACTGGGTTTTCAGAGTCTGGATCAGTTGGTTTAGCCTGTGCTACTCTGCACAGTTGACTCATGTCTGATTGTTGTGTTCTACACTGCACAAGGTGATTTATGAACCCACAAGTGTGGAGTGTACCTCCCCTTTCCTAGGACACTGAAAGTGAAACATCAGGATTGAATTCTCAGGAACATCACCTACAAGGAGGCAAAATTGCACTTTTTAGAGCAAATAGGAACTTGTGATATAAAACTCAAAGTTTAGCTCATGAGAGCTTGAAGCTTCTAGTTTTCTTTCCTGAATTCAATCCTGTAGAATGCTCCCTATTGTCTGGTTATCTGGAAATCTTCAGAGAGGTTTATGTTCACTTTGTTTTTAGTAAGACTATATGATCATCATAAACACCTGTGAATCATTTGCATATTATGATGAACTGAAATAATTTTCTCAGTTACTCATTCCAAACACATTTTGCCCAAAATAGTAGTTTTATGAAATCACTGAACTTTTACAAATATTTTGAAGTACTAAAAATTAAAAGAAATAACACTCATGACCCCACCACTTGTTTAATACTTTATTTGCCTCAGATATTACTTAATAAAATAAAACTTTTCCTTTGGAATTTTTACTCCCTTTCATCGTGACAAACACCACCATGAACTTGATATATTTCAAAGTTCACTGTTTTATACATTAACTTTCTCAAAAATATCCATAAACAACAGAATTTTATATATTTTTATTTGCATGAGTGATAACACAGTATATGAAAATTTCTCAAACATTGGTTTTTATTTAAAAAATGTCATATATCTGAGATCGATACATGATGGAACATAAGCGCTAGTTCATCTACTGCAACATTCCATTTTATGACTACATATATTTTAATACTTATTCATCTGCTCCTCTATTGATCAACACCTAATTGTTTTTTCCTAGTTGTTAACTATGACAAAGTGTGTTCCTATGAACATTATGTACCTGTAATTACTTAACTCACCTTACATTTCATGTCATATAAATTGAGTGTCTTATACATACAAGAGTTGGAATTAGAGTACTTCACAATTTTGTAGACATAAGGAATAACACTTTAAAAATCAGAGCTACAAGGTCTATATGGTAATCTTCACTTTTTTAGACTCTTAGTGTGTGAGTCATCTTGTTGCATAGAGTAATGGCCAAGAACCATTCCTTCTTCACCTAGAGCAGTTCATTGCTTGTTTTAGTTCTGGAAAAAAAGGTAGCCAATGAGTTTTTAAGTTTTCCATATTTGATGTTGTTCCCTTTTTCTCTAATAAATGTGAAGCTTATACTCATCTTTATTCCCACTCATCCCAGTTTTGAAATAATGCACACATGATAAGCACTTGTCTTTTACCATTATGTTACTGATCTTTGGAACTAAAATAATTGATTATATTTACGATAGTGGAAGCAAATTTTGAGATGGCTTGAATTATCAAATGATTTGCCTGAGAAAAATCCATTTCCTTGCTAATTGCAAACTAAAATTGTGCAAAGACTCTTTAATTCCTACGACAGAAGTTTTCCTTAACCTTCAAACATTTTTCTTTTCTTATTTTACAGTTGATCTACTTCTGGGCTTTTCAAAATACCTATTTTTCATTCACTGTCAAAGTCCCCTTCTGCTAACACCCAGTTACCTACTAACTCCTGCTCATCATGTTAGGGGATCTACAGTGGACAAGATGGGGTAGTGGTTGAGTGTACAAATTCCACTATCAGAGTGCCTATGTTGGAATCCAGGCTCTAAATATCTGTGTACAGTTTAGCAACTTAATTGCTTTTGGATCCAGTTTTCTCATCTTAAAAATGGGTACCTATTCCTGATGATTATCATTGGGATTAAACATGTTGTTTATAAATCTCCTAATACTTGGAACACAGAATTCATTTATTGCTTCATCCCATTCTTTTTTTAAATTAAAGTATTGTTGACACACAATGCTAGATTAGTTTCAGGTGTACAGGTTAGTGACTCAACAAGTCTATACCTTGTTATGTTCAACACAAGTGTAACTACCATCCATCACCATACAACATGTTACAATACCACCTACAATATCCTCTATGCTCTATTTTTTATTCCCATGACTTCCTCATTCAATAACCAGAAGCCTGTATCTATCTCCCACTGCCCTTCACCCATCCCCTCCATCCCTAACTCCTTCCTCTCTGGCAATTACTAGTCTGTTCTCCGTATTTATGGGTCTATTTTTGCTTTTTTTTATTTGCTTGTTTTACTTAGATTCTACGTTTAAGTGAAATCATATGGTATTTGTCTTTCTCTGTCTTATTTCCCTCAGCATCATACCCTCCAAGTCTATCCATGTTGCAAATGGCACGAGCTTATTATTATTATTGTTATTATTACTTTGGTGGCAGAATACTATTCAGTTGTATATATACCACATCCTCTATCCATTCACCTATGAATGGACACTTGAGTTGGTGCCATACATTAGCTATTGTGAATATTGCTGCCATAAACATGGGGGTGCATATATCTTCTGGAATTAGTATTTTTATTTTCTTTGGATAAATACCCAGTAGTGGAATTACTGGATTCATATGGTTTTTCTAATTTTAATTTTTGAGGGACCTCCATACTGTTTACCACAGCAGTTACACCAACTTACATTCCCACTAACAGTGCATGAGGGTTCTCTTTTTCTTAACACCCTCACAAACACTTGCTATTATTTTGTCTTTTTGATAGTAGCCATTATGACAGGTGTAAGGTGATATTTCATTGTGGTTTTGATTTAAATCTGCCTGATGATGAGTGACGTTGAGCATCTTTTCATGCGTCTGTTGGCCGTACCTGTGTATCTTCTTGGAAGAATGTCCAGTCAGGTCCTCTGCCCAGTTTTAAATCAGATTTATTGTTTTTGTGTTTATTTGTATAAGTTCTTTATTTTGGCTCTTAAGCCCTTATCAGATATATCATTTGCAAATACATTCTCCCAGGGAGTAGGTTGACTTTTTTACTGTGCAAAATCTTATTTTGGTGGAGTCCCAATACTTTATTTTTGATTTTTGTCTTCCTTGACTGAGTAAACCTATCTAGAAAAATGTTGCTAAGGTTAATGTCAAAGAGATTACTATCTGCATTTTCTTCTACAAGTTTTATGGATTTGGGCCTCACATTTTAAGTCTTCAGTCAACTGTGAGTTTATTTTTATGTATGGTGTAAGAAAGTGGTCCAGTTTTCCCAGCACTATTTATTGAAGAAACTGTCTTTACCCCATTGTGTATACTTGCCTTCTTTGTTGTAGATCATTTAACCATTTATGTGCGGGTGTGTTCCTGGAGTCTCTATCCTGTTCCATCTGATCTGATTTTTGTGCCAGTACCATCCTGTTTTGATTACTATAGCTTTGTAGTATATCTTAAAATCTGTGATTGTGATACCTCTACCTTTGTTCATTTTCAGCATATTTTGGGTTATTCAAGGTCTTTTGTGGTTCCATACACATTTTAGGATAATTTGTTGCACAAACAAATAAATGGACAAATAAAATGTGTTCCATACACATTTTAGGATAGCATTTTGTGAAACATGCTATTGGTATTTTGATAGGGATTACATTGAATCTTTAGATTGCTTTGGGTAGTGTGGACATTTAACATTAATTCTTCCATGAGCATTTAATTTTTTTGTGCTTTCTTGAATTTCTTTCATCATTTCTTTTTAATAATTTTCAGAATATAGGTTCTTAACCTCCTTAGTTCAGTTTATTCCTAGGTATTTTATTCTTTTTGTGCAAATATAAAGGTAATTGTCTTCTTAATTTCTCTTTCTACTACTTTGTTTTTAGTGTATAGAAATGCAGCTGATTTCTGTGTTAATTTTATATCTTGCCTCTGTATTGATTTCATTTGTCAGTTCTAATAGTTTTTGGTGCTGTCTTTAGGGTTTTCTATATAGTATCATGTCATTTACAATAGTGACAGTTTTACTTCTTCCTTACCAATCTGGATGCATTTTACTTCTTTTTCTTGCCTGATTGTTTCACTAGGACTTCCATTACTACACTGAGTAAAAGTGGCATACTGGACATCTTGTGTTGTTCCTGATCTTAGAGGAAAAGCTGTCAGTTTTTCACCATTGAGTGTGATATTAGCTGTGGGTTTTTCATATATGACCTTTATTAAGTTGAAATATGTTCCCTCTAAACCTACTTTGTTGAGTTTTATCATGAAAGGATGTAGAATTTTATTAAATGTTTTTTCTATATCTACTAAGATGGGAATTCACTTTGTTACTGTCGTGTATTGATTGATTTGTGGATATTGAACCAACCGTGCATTCATAGAATAAATCCCACTTGATTGTGGTGAATGATCCTTTTAATGTATTGTTGAATGAGGCTTGTTAATATTTTGTTGAGGATTTTTACATATACATTCATCAGAGATATTGGCCTGTAATTTTCTTTTCTGTGGTGTCTTTGTCTGGTTTTAGTATTAGGGTAATGCTGTCCTTGTAGAATATATGTGGAAGTTTTACTTCCTCTTTTATTTTCTTTTTAAAGAGAGAGTGAGAGAGAGAGAGAGAGCATGAATGTGCAAGTAGGAAAGGGGCAGAGGGAGAGAGAGAGAGAGAGAGAGAGAGAGAGAGAGAGAATCTTAAACAAGCTCCATGCCCAGCACGGAATACATTGCAGGGTTCCATCTAATGATTGTGAGATCATGACCTGAGCCAAAATCAAGAGTCAGATGCTTAACCAACTGAATAACACAGGTACCCCAGAGTCTTCTACTTTTTGGAATAGTTTGAGAAGAGTAGGTATTAACCCTTTTTCAAATATTAGGTAGAATTCATCTGTGAATCTATCTGGTCCTGGACTTTGTTTCTTGTTTTGTTTGTTTGTTTTGATTAGTAAGAAAATTGAATTGGTAATCAGTCTGTTCAGATTTTCTATTTTTTTCTGGTTTAGTTTTTGGAGATTGTATGTATCTAGGAATGTAAGTTGTCCAATTTGTTGGCATATATTTTTTTGTCATAGTATCTTAAAATCCTTTGTGTTTCTGTGGTGTAGTTTGTTATTTTTCCTCTTTTATTTCTGAGTTTCATTATTTTGGCTGTCTCTCTGTTTTACTTGATGAGTCTGGTTAAAGGCTTATCAATTTTGTTTATCTTTTCCAAGAATTAGCTCTTGGTTTTATTGATCTTTTCTTTTATTCTTCTTACTCTCTATTTCCACTATGATCTTTATTATTTCCTTCCTCCTGTTAAATCTGGGGTTCATTTGTTCTTCTTTTCTTCTCCCTTTAGGTGTAAGGTTAGATTGAGATTTTTCTTGTTTCTTGAGGTAGGCCTATGTCACTGTTAACTTCCCTCTTAAAAGTGCTTTCACTGTGTCCCAAGGATTTGGGACCATTGTGTTTTCACTTTCATTTGCCTCCATGTATTTTTAAATTTCCTCTTGCATTTCCTGCTGACCTATCGGTTGTTTAATAGCATGTTGTTTAATCTCCAGGTATTTCTGTTTTTTCCTGGGTTTTTTCTTGTAATTATTTTCTTTTTTGCTGTTGTTATGCTGTTGTTTTTTTTTTAACAATGAAACATCTTGTAATTATTTTCTAGTTTTATATTATTGCAGTCAGAAAAGATACTTGATATGATTTCAGTCTTCTTAAATTTATTGAGACTTGGTTTGTGGCTTAACATGCTGTCTATCCTGGAGAATAGTCCATGTGAACTTGAAAAGAATTTTATGTTCTGCTGTTTGTGGATAGAACATTCTGTATATATCTGTCAAGTCCATCTGGTCTAAAATGTCATTTAATGACACTGTCTTCTTATTTATTTGCTGCCTAGATGATCTATCCATTGATGTAAACGTGGTGTTAAAGTCCCCTACCATTTCTGGATTATGGTCAGTTTTTGTGTTTATATCTGTTAATATTTGCTTTATGTATTTAGGTGCTCTCATGTTAGATGCCTAGTTATCTATTTTTAATTTTTTAAATGTTTATTTATTTTTGAGAGACAGAGTGTGTGCAGGGGAGGGGCAGAAAGAGAGGGAGATACAGAGTCCCAAGCAGGCTCCAGGCTCTGAGCTCGCAGCACAGAGCCCAATGCAAGGCTTGAACCCATGAACCATAAGATCATGACCTAAGCTGACGGGGGGAGGGGGGCGATACTTAACCAAGTGAGCTATGCAAGTGCCCTGGGGGCATAGATATTTACATTTGTTATATCCTCTTGTTGGACTTATCCTCTAATCATAATGTAGTGTCTTTGTCTCTTAATGCAGTCTTTGTTTTGAAGCCTATTTTGTCTGATATAAGTATTGCAGTCCTGGGTATCTTGTTTTCTGTTCTTTTGTGTGTGTGTTGTTTTGTTTTGTTTTGCTCTCATTTCCATGGTATGTATTTTTCCATGTCTTCAAATTCAGTCTGTATATAGTTTAGGTCTGAAGTGAGTCTGCTGTAGGTAGTATATAGATGGGTCTTGTTTCTTCATCCATTTTATCACACTATATGTTTTATTGGAGCATTTCAACCATTTACATTTAAAGTAATAATTGATAGGTATATACTTATTGGCATCTTGCTAATTGTTTTGTGGTTGTTTTGTAGTTCTTCTCTGTTCCTTTTTCTTCTTTTGTTCTCTTTCCTTGCGATTGGTGACTTTAGTGTTATGCTTGGCTTTATTTTATCTATTATAGGTTTTTGCTTTCTGGCAACTATGAAGCTTATATATAACATCCTAAGTGTATAGCATTCTATATTAAATATTGATGGTAACTTAAATTTGAACACATTCTAAAATAATTTTTACTACCAGCCTCCACATTTCATATATATGTTGTCCTACTTTAACCTTTGTAAGTCCCTTTAACTAATTTTTGATACAATTGATTATACTACTTTTATTTTTTAATCTTCATACTAGCTTAATAAATGATTGATCTACTTTTACTGCGTTTACTTGTACTTATGAAATAATTTGCTTTCATAATTTTCTTGTAATTATAGCCTTTTCTACTTGAATAAGTCCTTTTAACATTGCTTCTAAGGCAGGCTTAGTGATGAAGTCCTTAATTTCTCTTCGCCTAGGAAACTATTTCTTCTTCTTTTCTGATTGATAATTTTATGGTGTTGGGTGTAGGGGTGTTTGTTTTTTTATTCAGCACTTTGAATATATCATGCCACTCCCTTTTGGCCTGCAAAGTTTCTCCAGAATAATCAGGTGATAGCCGTAAAGAGTGCTTGTAGTACACAAGTAATTGCTTCTCACTTGCTGATTTTAAATTCTCTCTTTACGTTTCATGGTGTGGTCCTCCTTGGGTTCATCTTGTTTGGAATGTTCTGTGTTTCCTGGACCTGGTGGTCTGTATCCCTTTCCAGGTAAGGGAGGTTTTCAGTCTTTCTCTCTCTCTCTCTCTCTTTTCGTGTTGGGACCTTCATAATGTAATGTTTGTTTACTTGCTGTCCTAAAGAGCCTTTAACCTATTCTCACTTCTCCTTATTCCTCTTCCTTATTAGGTGATTAAGTGCTTTCCATTATTAGCCTGTCTTCCAGATCACTGATCCATTCTTCTGCCTCTTCTAATATACAGTTGACCCCCTGTATTTTTCATTTCAGTTATTGTATTTTTCCACTTTAGTTCTTTTTTCTATTTTCTGTCTCTTGAAGTTCTCACTGAGTTCATCCATTCTTTCCAGTATGGTGAACATCTTTATGACATCGCTTTCAACTCTTTATCAGCTAGATTACTCATCTCCAATATCACTTCTTTTTATTAGGTTTGGTCTTGTTCTTTCATTTGGAACATTTTCCCCCTTTCCTTATTTTGCTTGACTTTCTGTGTTTTTATGAATTAGAAGAAAAATTACTTCTCCCAAACATAAGGGAATGGTCTTGTGTATTGTTGTGCTTTGTGTAGACTGCGTGTGCCTGGTGACTGTGGCAGACAGGGGTTTTGGATGTGATAGACTGGGGATCTTGGAGCACTCCTTGCTGAGGCTTTCCTGAAGGGAAATATGGAGCTATAGTGGGTGCAGGCCAAGGCAGTTCCAGGGTGTCTGTGCAGAGGGTGCCCTGGTAGGACAGCTGCAGTGGAAGTGGTTACAAGCCAGGGGATCCTGGGAATCTCTGCACAAAGGATACCCAGGTAGGATGTCTAAAGTGGGTTCAAGCCAGAATGTTATGGGGCTTTCCATACAAGGGGTGCCCTAACAAGGCAGCTGGAGCTGAGGTAGACACAGTGCTGCAGGGTGTTCTGGACAGGGTGGTCTCCAGGGTGTGCACATAGAAAACACCCTGGTAAGCTGACTGGAGCCTAAGTGAGCATGGGTGGTCCTCTGGTACCCTCTGTTGGGGGTGCCCTGGTATGTCCTTTGGAGCCTAAGTGGTACTGGCCTAGAGCTGTAGTGAGCACTAACCAGGGCTGCTCTCGAGGTGGAAGGGGAACATAAATAGTGATGCTCTTTAGCCCTTCCAAACCAGAGTTCCAGCAGCTCCCCCACCCTCCCAGCCTCCATTACCCCACAATTTGCCAGGCTTCTAGGGCTGGTTCCTTTACTTTCTAGTTGGCCTTTTAAATCAAAACTTTTTTGTACGTGGTCCAAGGTCCCTCGGGGGTATCCATCTCCGCTGTGGTTTACAGTGTTGGGGTGGGGTTCCCATCCTTACCATGTCGCTGTTTCTCTTGCTCTTCTCTCTGTGGTCTACCTTTTGGTGTGCAGAAGCTGTCCAGTCAGCCCTCAGTTCTTCTGCAGGAGGAACTGCTCTGTAAGTAGGTGTAGATTTGGTGTGTTTATGAATAAGGTGAGTTTGGGGTCTTCCCATATCTCCATCTTGGACCAGGACTCTATGCTGTCATTTCCCTGAAGGAATAGATCATCTTATTTCTGGACTTAATTCTCATATTTTATAAATTTTTCCATGTTGAATGATGTGTGATAGTTGGATTATAGGCCTCAACTGGAAATCCCAAAGAAACAATGTATTTGGTAATTTGGCCAAAGCCATTTTAAGCCATGACTCAGCTCTGAACTAGCAATCAGCTTAATCCTACAAGTTTCTATTAGCAAAGGCCTCTTCCTGATGACTAAGTCATAGTAATGTGATTTTTAAAAACCTACCTATTTCCTTTGCAAATGCCCACATTTAACCAGAGATACATAATTATATACATGTTAATTAGGTTACTACAGACTTTCTGGCTTAAATGACACGTTTATTATCTTTCCGTTTTGTAGAACAGAATTCTAACATGGGTATCACTGGGATAACGTTGTCATTATGACTGCAATCTTTTCTGGAGTTTCTAGTTGATCATCTATTTTCTTCTCAGCTTCTAGAGGCCACTTGTATTTCTTGGTTCACTGCTTCCCTCCTCCATTATCAAGTCAGGAATATTGCATCTTTATTATGCTGTTTCTATTCATCACATCTCTTGCTCCCTCTTCCACTTTTGAGGACCCTTGTGATTACATTGGGTCCACTGGATAATCCAGCCACCTGAATTCATCTTTGTCAGGTGTCCAAATATAATCCATTTCCAGACATTAGGCCATGGGCTTTTTTTTTTTTTTTTATTAGCAGCACAGGAACTGTTTATTCTGTATATAACAAGGGAAAAATCTCAGGACTAAATATGCCTAAAAACTATAGCCCTGTCATTTTGTGCTGCTTTCACAAAGTGCCATTGTCTGGGCAGCTTATAGACAACATAAATGTATTTATCACAGTTGTGGATGCCAGAAGTCCAAGATCACAGTGCCAGCATTGTTGGGTTCTGTTGAGAGCTTCCCTATGGCTTTCTGATAGCTTCTCTCTCATTTTGTCTTCACGTAGTAGAAAGAAAGAGTCCCATATGACTCTCATAAGGGCACAAATCTCATTCATGAGGTCTCAACCCTCACAAACTTAACCTAGTTCTAACTCCATCCCAAAGGTCCCACTTCCTAATACCATCACATAGCGGGGTAGGATTTAAACAAATTAATTCATTCCATAACAAGGAATGAATTGTACTTTTATATTTAAGAAGAAGTGGAGTCCTTTGCTTGAGAAGGATGTTAAGGAAAATTTCTAAGAAACATGGAATTTTTATAGAGATGTCTGCAGACATAGTTACCCCCTGAATAATCTCTTAAAAAGTTGGGCACTCATGAGGTTGTAATCCTTAACATCAATAGAAGACCAGCACCAAGCATAAGGCTCCACAAACCACGTTGTGCAGGCTTGAGTTTGTTGTAGTGCATAGACCCATTTCTCCTGTGTTCTGCACTAGGAATCTCATCTTGGTTCAGGAATTACTTTGCTGTGTAATTTTTTTGCAAACAGGATAATGTTTCTGGGTTTGGTCTCTTAATGTCTACAATGAGGTGGTGGTGACCAAGATGGTCTCTAAAATATCTTTCAGCCCATGTAAGAGGAAAGTGAGACTTTGGTTAAATAAGTCAACAAGAATGCATGGCTAGATAAGTGTGGAGTAAGAATTCAATCCATACTCTAGAGCCTTATGCTGGGCTGCCTGCATTCTTCTCCTTGGCTAAACCATCTCTGCTGGTCAGTAATGAATGATATGGGATGATAATCTCTGAATAGGACTTACCTTGATAAGTGGATTTTCTCTGCAAAAGAGTGGTGCAGAGAGCAAAAGGGAGGAAACCAGAATCAGGAAGGGGATCTTGTTCTTGTTCCTTTCCCATCTCTTGCTACCCTGGAGTTTTCTTCATACTCAGGATGGTGAAGAAGAGGTATGTTCTTCTGAAAATATTTACTTGGTGTCTCCATACTTCTACCCACATCGGTTTCTCTAACTCTGGATCTGAACACAAGTGTATATTAAAACGATGTGTCAAATACAGTTCTCCATGTTAAACAGCAAACTGTATTTTGTTTATGGGAACTTGTCTCTAATGTATATAATAAAATCACTAATAATGTTGGCAATTTTCCAGAATGCACCTTTCTACTGTACTATGTGTGGAATAATAGAAGAAAGATGGTTACTTGTGTATATTTTTCCGTCCATGTAAATGTTAGTAGTTACTAACACTAGTTCAGAACACTAGCTGGAAAATTTTCTATGCCTTTTGTTGGTATAATTATTATACAAGAAAGAGTTACTATATTTTAGATACTTAATCTTTATACAGATACTAAATGTAGGGGAAGATTCCCAAAAAGCTTCAGAAAATTCCTATCTAGTAGTTTACCTGTAGTTTTCTGTTTTTTAAAAATCAAAATGCTCATGCACTAGGCATTTGATGTTTAAAGAAAATGAGAAGTTTCACACTGTCCTGTTAGTCTTTTAAGTGAATTTATTAATCATCTTATCCATCGTAGAAGCACCAAAACAGTAAACACTGTATTTTACAAAAAAAAAAAAAAAATAGTAATAACAATCAGTGAAGACAAATGACTTAATGGTTTTCCTAAAAGGAAAACTTGAGTTGTGCCTCAAGAACTATATTTCTACTTAAACATCACTCATCATAAGGGAAATACAAATCAAAACCAAAATGAGATTCCATCTCACACCTGTCAGAATGGCTAACCTTAACAACTCAGGCAACAACAGATTTTTTTTTTCTATATATGAAATTTACTGTTAAATTGGTTTCCATACAACACCCAGTGCTCATCCCAAAAGGTGCCCTCCTTAATACCCATCACCCACCCTCTCCTCTCTCCCACCCCCCATCAACCCTCAGTTTGTTCTCAGTTTTTAAGAGTCTCTTAAGGCAACAACAGATTTTGGCAAGGATGCAGAGAAAGAGGATCTCTTTTGCATTGTTGGTGTAGCCACTCTGGAAATGCAAGCTGGTGCAACCACTCTGGAAAAGAGTATGCAGATTCCTCAAAAAACTAAAAATAGAACTACCCTATGACCCAGCAATTGCACTACTAGGCATTTATTCATGGGATACAGGTATGCCGTTTTGAAGGGGCACATGCACCCCCATGTTTATAGCAGCATTATCAACTATAGCCAAAGTATGGAAAGAGCCCAAATGTCCCTCTATGGATGAATGGATAAAGAAAATGTGGTATATATATATACAATGAAGTATTACTCAGTAATCAAAAAGAATGAAATCTTGCCATTTGCAACTACGTGGATGGAACTGGAGGGTATTATGCTAAGTGAAATTAGTCAGTCAGAGAAAGACAAAAATCACATGACTTCACTCATATGAAATGAGTGAAATAAAGTGAAATAAAGTCATATGAGGACTTTAAGAGACCAAACAGATGAACATAAAGGAAGGGAAACAAAAATAATATAAAAACAGGGAGGGGGACAAAACAGAAGAGACTCATAAATATGGAGAACAAACTGAGGGTTGTGGGAGGGAGGATAAGCTAAATGGGTAAGGGGCATTAAGGAATCTACTCCTGAAATCATTGTTTCACTATATGCTAATTTGGATGTAAATTTTAAAAAATAGAAAATTAAATTAAAAAGAAAATTATATTTCTACTTTTCTAATTAGAGATAGTAGAATTAATATTACCTTCTTAAATGTGCCAATAAAAGTCTCATCTAGCAAAATTGAATGATATATGAATTCTCAACCTGCACTAAATGTTAGAGACATAAATAAACTTTGAAATGAATTAGATCAAAATCTTTCTTTTTCCACGAGGACATTGAGAACCAGAGAATCTAAGTGATTTAACCAAGGTTATTAGCTAATTTTCTTCTATGTCACCTGGATGGAGGTGGGGTGGGAATGACACTAAAATTTAAGAGGTGAGATTTACATGGTTTATCAGCCTCTTCTCCTGTCTCATCTCTATTACTGCCTTGCCTTCTGTGGGACTGAAGTCATTAAAACTCTGTGTATATCTCCTTATAGTTTATCTAAGCTACTTCTACATCTGATTGGTTCAAGAATATAAAATATAGAGAACATAGAATTCCTTAAAATTTTGGTCCTAATTTTTAAATAATGAAGTCAACAGAGAATTGTTCATTTTTCAAAATAAATGTGCATATTTTCTTTTTCTACTCTGTCCCTTAATAATGGACTTGTTTTTAAGAAATCATTTTGATCAAAGACATAAAAACATGTGAGGCAATTATTTAACTGACATGAGTTGACTACAGTTATCTTTTCAAATCTCTCATTTGACGTATCTTTTTAAAGTTCCATCAATAGACACGGAAAACATTTTAGTGTTTTGAATCTCTTGGTATTTAGTCTGTTGATGGAGTTTTTAGGCTGTTAAAGGTCAGAATTGATAATGTTCACAGAATCCAGTGGGGCAGAATCATGGTTTTGTTTGTTTGTTTTAAATTCAAGTTAGTTAACATACGTTGTAGTCTTGGCTTTAGGAGTAGAACCCAGTGATTCATCACAAAGTGCCCTCCTTAATGCCCGTCACCCATTTAGCCCATCCCACACACATCTCTCCTTCAGCAACCCTCAGTTCTCTATAATTAAGAGTCTCTTATGCTTTGCCTCCCTCTGTGTTTTTATCTTATTTTTCCTTCCCTTCTCTTAGAGGTGGAATCATCTTTAGCTATTTAGGATCCTGAAATTCATGAATTTAACAGACATTTGTTTTGCCATTCAAATAGGAAATGCATGCCAGAATGTACCCTCTCACAAAACACCAGGCATGCAGACTATGGAATCCATAGTAAGCACACTTGGCTGTCAACATTTAACTCAGGATGCTTGCAGAAAAAAATGAGTCACAGCATCAGCATAGGGCTCTCTGCCCTGTATTTTTCAGAGGACATGCACGAAGACTATCCCTTTCTGAGGATTAGCTTCAATTAAAAACCCATAAATTGATAATTCTACAGAATTGCCACAAAACCTGCAACTTCAAGTGTTTGTGACCTTAAAATGCATACATATTTGGTGAGATCCTTCTTGCTGTATTTCATAGTGAGCTGGATTCTTACTGTCCTTATTTGGAGAAGAGTGTTATTTCCAGAGCATGAATTACTGAGTTTCAAGGGATTTTAGGCTCTCTAGCTGACTCAATAACTATAGTTGCATTGGGTCTGTCTTCAAACCACATCAGATCTCAGAGCAAAGAGCAATGAAGCACAAAGCAAAAATACAGAGACTTCCATTTCTTCCACTGAGTTGGAAAGATGAATAGGAAAAATTCAGGACCTACAGAACTCTTTAAAAAACATAAAGAATCTTCATCATTTTTTATTTTCATTTTTCAGAACTGTCATCTTTCTCCAGCATTCAAAGGCATAGTGTCTAAAGCCACCGAAATAGAGTCCAGATACTTTCCTTATCAAAAAGATATTCAGATGGATAATTAGCAACAGCAGAGACTTCTAATGTAACACAGCAGATAGATGCCTGACTTTATCATTAATATTTTCTCAAACAATAGTAAAATGATAGTAAAGGTGTAAAAGAAGTACAGCCCTCTCCCAACATACAAGGAATGGAAGAGAGCCAGATGGAGAGTGTATACGTAAGTGGTATTTGACTTTGTCCAGAGGACAAAGCTGAAGTCTAGGGTTCTGATAAAAAAAGGTACCGGTAAGAGGCAACCATATTCACTCTAAATCTAGATATTGGCCAATTCACTCAAATACACGAACACAGAATGAGAGAAAGGAACTAACAAGAGGGTTAATTTGCCAAGTACAACATATAATGGAGAAGATTTCCAGAATAAGTACAGGAAGTAGAAACCACTCCAACTATTTTAAGCAGGAAGAGATTTCATACAATGAATGATGTGTTTACAGAATCAATGAAATGGGATAAAGAGCAGATTCTAAATCTCAAAATGATGCCTTAAATGCAAAACTGGCTAGTTAGGCAAGCCCCTACCCCTGAGGTTGCCACTAGAGCCATGGCCACTCCCATTGCTGCCTTTGAGCATCAGGAAACTGAAAAGTGGATACATTCCAGTGATTAGGCAATTATGTGAGAAAGTCACCAATAGGTGAGAAAAGCCCACTTTATGAGACTCAGGGAACTAGAAGCTGGAGACATCTTCTGCAAAATTCTAATCTTGACAGTCAGTGTTAACAGTTGCCAAAGGAAAATGGAGTCTACTTCACTTCTTTCATTTAAAATGGGCAAATTCATCTAACTGTAAGAACCTAATAATCACACACAAACAGTGGTAGGGAATTTGGGGAAATCTAGTTTTCTATCTGGGTAATGATGTGCTTACCTGAAACTCCATTACTAAGAAAGAATACAGTTGAGGGGACAAGTAACTTGAGAAGGATATCAGAGGTTTGCATTCCTTGAGATTTTGAACCAAAATTGTTCTATATTTCGGCAAGTGAACATGGCGGGGGGGGGGGTTAAGTAAAAGTCTACATACTGAACAGTGATATTTCTAGCTGATTTCCTTCCATTCAGCTTTCAAAATGCTGTAAGCTAGGTATAATGCAATGGGCATGTTTGCAACATTGGTACTTGGACAAATTAGCTGAAGGGAAAACCACTAAATCTATTTTTTATTTGGGGAGCATAATGACATAGTCAGGGGAGACTCACAATTCCACAGTCTTACTACATTTATGACAAAGCCTCCAATCAGATTTTAATGGCTCACAGTTAAATAGAAGGAGACTTTGAGGAATATTAGTCATTTCTTGAATGCCTTTAATATGAAAGAGAAAGACCAAAACAAACAAGAAAAAAAAAGTTAATTATTTAATGTCTGGAGAAGCAGACACAATACAGAGAACAACCACTAAAACCAAAAATCAATAAAAGATTGATTAATATTGTCATAGGTTTCAGATCATAATTAAGAGCACAGCACGGCAAAAAAGAAACAATCCTATAATATGAATGAGCTTTGGAAATTAAAAATGCCGTATGTGAACTTTTAAAATTCTATAGAAGAAGGAAAAGGTAATACTGAAAGCAATCTCATAGAAAATACAAGAGAAAAATGAGCAAGTAGATCAGATAGAAAGGAAAACAAGTTGAAGGATCAATTTACCAAGCCCAATGTCTGATCCATTTACCAAGCCCAATGTCTGATTAAGCAGAAATCCAGAAAAAGAACACATACAGGAAAAACATAAGAAATCATCAAAGAATTAACACCAACAATAACAAAATTCCCAGAACTAAAACATCTAACTTTCTATATTAAAACGTTCCGCTAGGGGTCATTTTAATGATTAAAAAAGATGCATTGATGGAGTTGTGGTCCAAGATGGTGATGCAGGAAGACCCTAAACTCCCCTCCCCCATGGATGCACCAAACCTACACCTATTTATAGAGCAATTCCTCCTGAAGAACTGAGGGATAACTGAACAGTTTCTGCACAACAAGAGGTAGACCACTTAAGACAAGAGCAAAAGAAACAGATATAGTAATGAAGGGATTGCCCACCTCCAATACTACCATTCACAGTGGGGAGGGATAGTACTGAAGAAACTGTGAGCATATTTGTCTGCGTTGTGGAAAATAAGAAAAGCTATAGCTTAAAACGTAAACTAGAACATAGAGGAAGCAGAACACAACCCAGACCCCTGTCATATGTTGGGGAACTACTGGGACTCTCTCTAGGTCAGAGGGGCTGATGAGGGCCACTGTTTGCCTTCCTGCTCTAACTTGTTGGTGTGGACAGGACACCACAACCTGAGTGTAATAGCCAACCTGCTGCTTCTGAGTGTAATAGCCAACCTGCTGCTTCTGCAAGCCCTGGATCCCTAGCCCACAACAGCCCCAGATATCCTGGGACATTAAAAAAAAGCCAAAGTTTCAAATAACAACTAGAATATAAAAGATCCCACCCTAGAGTATGGCCAGGGGAGTTGCTGGAACTCTCTCTAGATGGAAAGGGCTGGCAAATACCATGGTTTATATCCCCACCCCCTCACACACCTTGAGAGCAAAGACAAGAGCACTGTCCTGGCCTCCCTACTAGCCTACAACCTCAGTGACTCCTATGCTCCAAGTCCACACCAGCCTTACCTGTTCTACCTAGGCAACCCCCACATGGCATACAACAGGACACCCATGGTCCGTGATCACTATAGCTCCAGCCATCTCACCAAGGTGACAAAGATGCAAAGCACCCCGTAACATTCTATGTCCACACCACGTTGGTCCCAGACAACTTCCAGGGTGCCCCGTAACCTCCTCATCCATGCCTGTTTTGGCTACAGCCAGCTGGCCAGAGGCCCTTGAGTGGAGTGCCACAGGACCCCCCAACACCTGCCTCTAATCCAACTGTTCTACTAGGTCACCTCCTGTGCAAAGCACTCAGGAAACCACCAGCCCACACCTATCTTGGCTCCAGCTATCCTGCCAGGGTACCCCTAGTGCAAGGCACTCCAAGACCGTTGGCTTGTACTCACTTCAGCTTCATGTGTCCTTCCAGGGGCCCTCTGCATAAAAAGCCCCATGTCTCCCTGGGCAGTGCCCACTTCAGCTCCAGTCATTCCTCCAGGGTGGACCCAATTCAGAAAGCCTTGGGACTCCCAGCCCATGACAGATGCAGTTTCAACCAGCTAGCCAAAATCAGCAGGCATATATAGTGTTTATAGGAGATGACCATATAAAGATCATTCCTTCAAGTTTAGAAGTACCAGTTCAGCCTAATTCATAGAAACAAACACAGAAAGTCAAGGAAAATGAAGAGATAGAGGAAAATGCTTCACATGAAAGAATAAGACAAAACCTCAGAGAAAATAACGAAGTGAAATGGAGATAAGCAATCTGACAAGGAATTCAATGTCATGTTCATAAAGTTGCTTATTGGACTGGAGAGATGAGTGAATGAGCTCCATGAGAACAAAGCAATAGAAAACAACCAGAGTTGAGAAATACAATAACTGAAAGGAAAAATACATTAGAGGCAATCAATAATGATTTAGAGGAGGCAGAAAAGCAGATCAGCAATCTGGAAGACAAGGCGATGGAAAGCCCCCAAGCCAAACAGCAAAAAGCAAAAAAAGAATTTAAAAAATGAATATATATTAAGGATCTCTTGGGCAACATGAAGTGAAAAAACATTTGTGTTGTAGAGGGTCACAGAGAAGAGAGAAAGGGGCAGAAAACTTTGATGAAATAATAGTGAAAAAAGCACACAGAGTTCTAAACAAGATAAACCCAAGGAGGACCACACCATGATTAAAGATAGAAAAGCAACTAGTTATGTACTATGAATACAATATAAGCCTAACTTCTACATGCCAAGGTTGATTCAGAATACAAACAGAAATAAAGGGTTTCCCAAACAAAACCTAAAGGACTTCATCACTAAACATGCCTTAGCAGCAATGTTAAAAGTGACTTATTTAAATGGAAAAGAAAAGGCCATAATTAGAAATAAGAAAATTGTTGGGGCACCTGGATGGCTCAGTCGGTTCAGTGTCCAACTTTGGCTCAGGTCATGATCTTGCAGTTTGTAAGTTTGAGCCCCGCTTCAGAGCCTGGAGCCTGCGTCAGATTCTGTATCTCCCTCTCTCTCTGCCCCTCCCTGACTGAGTGACTCTCTCTCTCTTTCTCTCTCTCTCAAAAATAAACATTAAGAAAACTAAAAAAAAAACCAAGAAAATTATGAAAGAAAAAATCCCATGATAAAAGCAAACACACAGTAAAAATAGTAGAACAATCACTTAAAAAGCTATTATGAGGATTAAAAATGGAAGTACTAAAATCAATTACATCAAAAAAGTTAAGAGGACTCACAAAATAAGATGTAAAATATGACAATGTAGACATGAAATGTGGAGTCAGAGGGTAATCTTCTGGAGAGAATGTGGAAAAGTGGAAAAAGCCACAGGGACTGAATTAAAAAGGGAGAAAGGAGAAAGGAGAGGGTTTAAATTCCATTAAGACTCTATAAACAGGGGGAGCACAGAGTCTGAAACTCCGCAGGTCAATAACTGGTGGTGCTCTGGTGAGAAGGGCAAATCCCCGGAAGCAGTGTGAAGTCCGGAGTCTTTGGGCCACACGAGGAGAAGCAGTTTCCCTGCAGGGAGGACATCTGGTAGAGGCTGTGTGGCTCCCCCATAGGCAAAGGCCCCAGTGGACCCTGGAGAACAATCACATTCCCTGGTGCTGGAACAAGGCCATTAAGGGTGAAGCCTGGTGCCAGATGTGTGTTGTGATTTTCCATAATCCCTGAAACGCTGCTGCTACATGATCATGTGAACTTTTCCTGGGGTGGGCTGGTACCCAGCCGCAGTCTCTAGGCATCAGCAGTGGCACGGTCTCATTAACATTCCTGGGTGCTGCCAGCACCCAGCCATTGCTCGGTGAGACTCTCCCACAGAGGGGCAAAACTGGTCAAAGCCACAGTCCCTCAGAAGTAAGGGGTTGGGAAAAGCAGCTGCATCTGAGATAGAACTCAGGAGGGAGGTGTTGCCTGGGGCTTGGTCACAAACCATGGAAAAGTGGGGAGTGGACAGAAGCCAAGGACAGGTGCATGATTGCTGATCAGGGAGAACAGAGTTCTGATACCAGAGACAGGGTAGCTGGGTGACACCATGTTCACCACTCTCACGCATGCACATACACACCTGCAAGTGCCACAACAATCCACCCCAATAAGCTAAGCAGTGCCATCTAGTGGAGAATAGAGCTGTTACACTAAGCCCCACCCAACTGGGCCAACTTCGCTCTTCAGGAACACAAGTCTCTCCACCTGCTTAGTTTAAGGGCTATAAATCAATTCATGGCTTGACTTCTAGGGGAAAACGATGTAATTCCAATTGTATTTCAGTCTGTTCCCTGGTCCATCTATTCAGTTTTCTTATTTTCTCCTTTTTATTTCCTTTTTCTTGAATACAGACAGAAAACATATTTTAAATTTCTATTAAATATATATATTTTAAATTTTTTCTACTATATTTTTTACTTTTTTGTAAATTTTTCAAATTATATTTTACATCCATTATTTCATTTTATTCTATTTCAGTGTATTCATTTTTTTCAAATTTTCAAATGATTTCCTTCCCTCCCTCTTTTTCCTCTAATCTATCAAGACCCTTTCAACACCCCGACCAAAACACACCTTGAATCTAGCACCATTTATTTGATTTGTATGTGTGTGTTTTAATTTTAATTTATTTTAATTTTAATTTTTCTTTACCTCATTAATTCCGTTTCTTAATTCAAAATATGAAATGAAGGAATTCACCCCAAAAGAAAGAGCATGAAGAAATGACAGCCAGGGACTTAACCAACACAGATACAAGCAAGATGTCTGAACCAGAGTTTAGAATCATGATAGTAAGAATACTAGCTGGAGTTGAAAATAGATTAGAATCCCTTTCTGCAGAGATAAAAGTAGTAAAAGCTAGTCAGGATGAAATTTAAAAAATGCGATAACATAGTTGGCAATCTCGAATGATGCCATGGTGGCAGGGATGGATGAGGCAGAGCAGACGTTCAGCAGTATAGAGCACAAACTTATGGAGAATAATGAAGCAGAAACAAAGAGGGAGACTAAGGCAAAAGAGCACGATTTAAGAATTAGATAAATCAGTGACTCATTAAAAAGAGAACAATGTCAGGGATTCCTGGGTGGCTCCATCAGTTAAGCATCTGACTTCAGCTCAGGTCATGATCTCACAGTCCATGAGTTCAAGCCCCACATCGGGCTCTGTGCTGACAGCTCAGAGCCTGGAGCCTGTTTCTGATTCTGTGTCTCCCTGTCTCTCTGACGCTCCCCCATTCAAGCTCTGTCTCAAGAAAATAAATAAACGTCGGGGCACCTGGGTGGCTCAGTCGGTTAAGCATCTGACTTCGGCTCAGGTCATGATCTCACGGTCCATGAGTTCGAGCCCCTCTTCGGGCTCTGTGCTGACAGCTCAGAGCCTGGAGCCTGCTTCAGATTCTGTGTCTCCCTCTCTCTCTCTGACCCTCCCCTGTTCATGCTGTGTCTTTCTCTGTCTCAAAAATAAATAAACATTAAAAAAATAAATAAACGTTAAAAAAATTAAAAAAGAAAAAAGGAACAATGTCAGAATCGTAAGGTCCCAGAAGATGAAGAGAGGAAAAAAAGGGAGCAAATCATAGTGGAAAACTTTCCTAACCTGGGGAAAGACACAGACATCAAAATCTAGGAAGCACAGAAGACTCCTATTACATTCAACAAAAAACAACCATCAACAAGGCATATCATAGTCAAATTCACAAAATACTCAGGCAAGGAGAGAATCACGAAAGCAGCAAGGGAATAAAAGTCCTTAACCTACAAGGGAAGACAGATCAGGTTTGCAGCAGACCTATCCTCAGAAACTTGGCAGGACAGAAAGGAGTGGCAGGATATGTCCAATGTGCTGAATCAGAAAAACATGCAGCCAAGTATTCATTATCCAGCAAGGCTGTCATTCAAAATAGAAGGAGAGATTAATGTTTCCCAGACAAACAAAACTTAAAGGAGTTCACGACCACTAAACCAGCCCTACAAAAAATTTAAAGGGGGAGTCTCTGAGGGAGAAAAGACGAAAATACACACATACATGCATGCATACATACACACACATACATACATACGTACCAAAAGCAACAAAGACTAGAAAGGACCAGAGACCACCACCAGACACTCCAACTCTACAAGAAACATAATGGCAATAAACTAATATCTTTCAGTACTCACTCTAAACGTCAATGGACTAAATGCTCCAATCAAAAAACAAAGGGTAACAGAATGGATAAGAAAACAAGATCCATCTATATGTTGTTTACAAAAGACCCACTTTAGACCTAAAGACACCTTCAGACTGAAAGGGGATGGAGAACCATCTACCATGCTAATGGTTGCCAAAAGAAAGCTGGAGTAGCCACACTTATATCAGAAAATCTAGACTTTAAAATAAAAACTGTAACGAGAGATGAAGAAGGGCATTATATCATAATTAAGGGGTCTATCCGCCAAGGAGACCTAACAATTGTAAACATTTATGCTCCAAATGTGAGAGCACACAAATAAATCAATTAATCAACACCCCACTTACAGCAATGAACAGATCATCTAATCAGAAAATCTAGAAGGAAACAATGGTTTTGAATGACACACTGGACCAGATGGACTTAACACATATATTCAGAATATTTCATCCTCAAGCAGTGGTATATACATTCTTCCCAGTGCACATGGAACATTCTTCAGAATAGATCACATTCTGGGACACAAATCAGTCCCCAACAAATACAAAAAGATCAAGATCATACCATGCATATTTTCAGACCACAATGCTATGAAACTCAAAATCAACCACAAGAAAAAATTTGGAAAGACAACAAATACTTGGAGACTAAAGAACATCCTACTAAAGAATGAATTGGTAACCAAGAAGTTAAAGAGGAAATTTAAAAATACATGGAAGCCAATGAAAATGATAACACCACAGCCCAAAACCTCTGTGATGCAGCGAAGATGGTCATAAGAGGGAAATATATAACAATCCAGGCCTTACTAAAGAAGGAAGAAAGGTCTCAGATACACAACCTAACCTTACACCTTAAAGAGCTGGAAAAAGAACAGCAAATAAAACCCCAACCAGCAGAAGACAGGAAATAATAAAGATTAGAGCAGAAATGCATGCTATAGAAACCAAAAACAAAACAAAACAAACAAACCCCAAAAAACCCAGTAGAACAGATCAATGAAATCAGAAGCTGGCTCTTTGAAAGAATCAACAAAACTAATAAACCGCTCGCCAGTTTGATCAAAAAGAAAGAAGCAAAGGACCCAAATAAATAAAATCAAGAATAAAAGAGGAGAGATCACAACTAACATAGCAGAAATAAAAACAATAATAAGAGAATATTATGAGCAATTATATGCCAATAAAATGGGCAGTCTGGAAATAATGGACGAATTCCTAGAAACATGTAATCTACCTAAACTGAAACAGGAAGAAATAGAAACTTTGAACAGACCCATAACCAGTAAAGAAATTGAATTAGTAATCAAAAATCTCCCCCCAAAAACAGAGTCCAGGGCCAGATGGCTTTCCAGGGGAATTCTACCAAACACGTAAGGAAGAGTTAAAATCCATACTCTTGAAGCTATTCCAAAAAATAGAAATGGAAGGAAAACTTTCAAACACTTTCTATGAAGCCAGCATTGCCTTGATTCCAAACCATAGAAAGACCCTACCAAAAAGGAGAACTATGGACCAATTTCCCTGATGAACATGCATGCAAAAATCCTCAACAAGATACTAGCCAACCAGATCCAACAATACATTAAAAAAATTATTCACCACGACCCAGTAGGATTTATACCTGTGATGTAGGGCTGGTTCAATATCTGCAAAACAATCAATGTGATACATCACATCAATAAAAGAAAGACAAGAACCACACGATCCTCTCAATAGATGCAGAGAAAACATTTGACAGAATACAGCATCCATTCTTGATAAAAACCCTCAAGAAAGTAGGGATAGCAGGAGCACACCTTAAGATCATAAAAGCCATATATGAATGACCCAATGCTAATATCATCCTCAAAGGGGAAAAACGGAGAGCTTTCCCCCTAAGGTCAGGGACAAGACAGGGATGTCCACTCTCACCACTGTTATTCAACATAGTATTGGAAGTCTTAGCCTCAGCAATCAGACAACACAAAGAAATAAAAGGCAACCAAATTGGCAAGGAGGTCAAACTTTGACTCTTCACAGGTGATATGATACTCTATATGGAAAACCCAAAAGATTCCACAAAATACTGCTAGAACTAATACATGAATTCAGCAAAGTTGCAGGATATAATATCAATGCACAGAAATCTATTGCATTCCTATACAGCAACAATGAAGCAACAAAAGAGAAATAAGGAATCCCATTTACAATTGCACCAAAAACCATAAAATACCTAGGAGTAAATCTAACCAAGGAGGTGAAAAATGTATACACTGAAAACTATAGAAAGCTTTTGAAAGAAATTGAGGAAGACACCAAAAAATGGAAAAATATTCCATGCTGTTGGATAGGAAGAACAAATATTGTTACAATGTCAATACTACCAAAAGCACTCTACATATTCAATGCTATACCTATCAAAATAACAGAAGCATTTTTCACAGAGCTAGAACAAACTGTCCTAAGATTTGTATGGAACCAGAAAAGACCCCGAATAGCCAAAGCGATCTTGAAAAATAAAACCAAAGCAGGAGGCATCACAATCCTGGACTTCAAGCTGTATTACAAAGCTGTAATCATCAAGACAGTATGGTACTGGCACAAGAACAGACACTCAGATCAATGGAACAGAATAGAGAACCCACAAATGGACCCACACACGTATGGCCAATTTATCTTTGACAAAGCAGGAAAGAATATCCAATGGAATAAACACAGTGTCTTCAGCAAGTGGTGCTGGGAACACTGGACAGCGACATGCAGAAGAATGAACCTGGACCACTTTCTTACACCATACACAAAAATAAACTCAAAATGGATGAAAGACCTCAATGTAAGACAGAAAGCCATCAAAATCATCAAGGAGAAAGCAGGCAAAAACCTCTTTGATCTTGGCCGCAGCAACTTCTTACTCAACATCTCTCCAGAGGCAAGGGAAACAAAAGCAAAAATGAACTACTGGGATCTCATCAATTGATGCTAAAAAGCTTCTGCATAGCAAAGGAAACGATCGGCAAAACTAAAAAACAACCAATGGATTGGGAGAAGATATTTGCAAACGGAATATCAGATAAAGGGTTAGTATCCAAAAATCTATAAATAACTTATCAAACTCAACACCCAAAAAACAACTAATCCAGTGAAGAAATGGGCAAAAGATATGAATAGACACTTCTCCAAAGAAGACACCCAGGTGGCCAACCAACACATGAAAACATGCTCAACATCACTCACCATCAGGGAAATACATCAAACCCACAATGAGATACCACCTCACACCTGTCAGAATGGCTAACATGAACAACTCAAGCAACAACAGATGTTGGCGAGGATGCGGAGAAAGAGGATCTCTTTTGCACTGCTGGTGGGAATGCAAACTGGTGCAGCCCCTCTGGAAAACAGTATGGAGGTTCCTCAAAAAATTAAAAATAGAACTATCCTACAACCCAGCAATGGCACTATTAGGTATTTACCCAAGGGATATGGGTATGCTGTTTCAAAGGGTAACATGCATCCCAGTGTTTGTGGCAGCACTGTCAACAGTATCCAAGTAGGGAAAGAACTCAAATGTCCATTGATGGATGAATGGATAAAGAAGATGTGGTGTATCCACACACAATGGAGTATTACTTGGCAATTAAAAAGAATGAAATCTTGCCATTTGCAACTATGGAACTAGAGGGTATTATGCTAAGCAAAATTAGTCAGAGAAAGACAAATATCACATGACTTCACTCATATGAGGACTTTAAGACAGAGAACAGATGAACACAAGGGAAGGGAAGTAAAAATAATATAAAAACAGGGAGGGGGACAAAACATAGGAGACTCTTAAATACGGAGAACAAACAGAAGGTTATTGGAGGGGTTGTGGGAGGGGGGATGGGCTAAATGGGTAAGGGGCATTAAGGAATCTACTCCTGAAATCATTGTTGCACTATATGCTAACTAACTTGGATGTAAATTAAAAACTTTTAAAAATTAAAATAAATAGAAAAAATAAACATTAAAAATAAAAAAAATAAAAGATCAATGGAAACAAGAGTTTGTTTTTGGGGAAGGCCAAATTATCAAAAGTGATAAAGCTTTAGCTTGACTCCTCATGAAAAAAAAAAAGGGAGAGGAATGAAATAAATCGAAAATGAAGAGAAGAATCTATACCATGGACATACAAAGGATTATAAGAGACTACTATGAAAAATTATATGGTAACAAATTGGACAATTTCAAAGAAATGGCCAAATTCCTAGAAACATGCAATCTTCCAAATGGAATGAGGAAGAAAGAGAAAATCTGAACAGGACCAATTAGCAGTAACAAAATTGAGTTGGTAATAGGAAAACTGCCACAAAAGTCCAGGACCAGATATATTCTCAGGTAAGTTCTTCTCAGGTAATTAAGAAGAATTAATACCAATTTTCCTGAAACTATTCCAAAAAATATAAGACAAAACTTCCAAACACATTTTATGAAGCCAGCATTACTGTGATACCAAAACCAGAAAAGGATAACACAAAAAAGGAGTATTATAGGCCAATATCTCTGGTGAACATAGTTGTAAAAATCCTCAGCAAAATGTCAGCAAACTGCATTCAACAATACAATAAAAGGATCATTGACCATGATCAAGTAAGATTTATTCTGGGGTATGAGGATGATTTAGTGTCTGCAAATGAATTGATACATTATGGTAACAAATGAAGGATAAAAATCAGATGTTCATCTTAGTAGATGCAAAAAAAAAAATCATGTGACAAAATCCAACATGCTTCCATGATAAAAACTCTCAAAGTGGGTTTTTAGACAGAAATACTTCAACCTAGTAAGAGTAAGGTGTGGCAAACCCAAGATAGTATATACTCAATAGGGAAAAACTGACAGCTTTTTATTTATTTTTTCCTATGTTTCTTTTTGAAGGAGTAAGAGACAACATGAGTGGGGGAGGGACAGAGAGCAAGGGAGACACAGAATCTGAAGCAGGCTCCAGGCTCAGAACTGTCAGCACAAGCTGTGAGACCATGACCTGAGCCAATGTCGGATGCTTAACTGACTAAACCACCCAGGCGCCCCAAGAGCCTTTTCTTTAAGACCAGGAATAACACAAACATGTCCATTCTCATCACTTTTATCCAACATAGTACTGGAAGTTCTAGTCACAACAGTTACATAAGAAAAAGAAATAAAAGGCATCCAAACCGATAAGGAAGGAGTAAAACTGTCACTATTTGCAGATGGCATGATACAGAGAAAATATAGAAAACCCTCAAGTCGCTACCACAACAGTGTTAGAAGTAATAAATTTAATAACATTGCAAGATACCAAACTGAGACATCAGTTGCATTTTTATACAGTAATAATGAGGTAACAGAAAGAGAACTTAAGAAAACAATTCCATTTATAGTGGCACCAAAAACAAACAAAATACCTAGGAATAAATTGAACCAAGGAGTTGACACACCTGTACCCAACAACTCTAAAAGATTAATGAAAGCAATTGAAGAGGACACAAAAGACATATGATGCTCATAGGCGGGAACAATAAATATTGTTGAAATATCCATACTACCCAAAGCATTCTATATTTTTAATCAGTGCCTGTGGAAATACCAATAGCATTTTCCAAAGAACTGAACAAATAACTCAAAAATTTGTATGAAACCACAAAAGACCCTGAATAGCCAAAGCAATCTTGAGAAAGAACAAAGGTGGAGGGATCACAATCTGAGATTTAAAGATATACTCCAAAGCTACAATAATGAAAACTGTATGGCACTAGCACAAAAATAGACACATAGATCAAGGGAACAGAACAGAGTCTAGAAATAAACCCACATTTATACTGTCAATTAATCTATAACAAAGGAGACAAGAATGTATAATGGGGAAATCTCTTCAGTAAACAGTGTTGGAAAGACTGGATGCTACCTACAAAATGAAACTGGACCACTTTCTTACAGCATACACAAAAACTCAAAATGGAATAGAGACCTAAATGTGGGACCTGAAATCATAAAACTCTTCGATGAAAACATAGGCAGTAATCTCTTTGGCATGAATATTAGCAACATTTTTTTCTAGATATGTCTCCTCAGGTAAAGGAAACAAAAGCAAAAATAAACTGTTAAGGCTACACCAATATAAAAAGCTTTCACACAGCGAAATAAACTACCAACAAAACAAAAAGGCATTGTACTGAATGGGAGAAGACATTTTCAAATGACATATCCAACAAGGGATTAGTCTCCAAAATTTATAAAGACCTCTTATACAACTCAACACCAAAAAAGAAAAAAAAAAACAAAAAACAAGCAAACAAACAAACAAAAAAAGCAGTCTGATTAAAAATTGGGCAAGGGACCTGATCTGACATTTTCTTTTTTTTTAAAGAAAGATAGAGATACCAACAGACATGGAAGATGCTGAACATCACTGATCATCAGGAAAATGCAAATCAAAACCACAATGAGTTATCACCTTATACCTTTGAGAATAGCTGGTTTCACAAAGAGAAGAAATAACAAGAGTTGGTGAGGATGAGGAGATAAAGAACCATGTGCTCTATTGATGGTAACATAAACTGGTGCATTCACTGTGAAAATCAGTATAGAGTTTCCTCAAAAAATTAAAACTAGAAATGCTGTATGATCCAATAATTCCACTATTGTGTATTCACCCAAAGGGAAAAAAAAAAACACTAGCTCATAAAGATATCTTGACCACTATATTTTTGCAGCATTTACAGTAGTCAAGTTACAGAAGCACCCTAAGTAGCCATAGATGAAAGGATAAATATATGGTATATTTAAAAAATGGAATATTACTCAGCCATAAAAAAGAATGAGGTCTTGCCATTTGTGACAACAATGAATGCACATAGGTTGCATTATGTTAAGTGAATTCAAGCAGTCAGATAAAGACAAATACCATAGGACTTCACTTGTATGTGGAATCTAAAAAATGAAATGAACAAAGATAAAAAGCAAAAATAGACTCTTAAGTATGGAAAGCCATCTGGTGGTTGCCATAGAGGAGGGGGTAGGCAAAAAGGGGTGCAGGTAAGTGGGAGGTACAGACTTTCAGTTTTGGAATGAATTGGTCATGGGAGTAAAAGGTACCATATAGGGAATGTAGTCAGTGGCACTGGAATCGTGTTGTACAGTGACAGACTGCAGCTACACTTGAGCTGAGCACAGCCTAAATTGTAGAGTTGTCCAATCACTGTGTTGTACACCTGAAACAAATGTTACACTGGTCAGCTGTACTTCAAACAAACAAACAAACAAACAAACCCCGTGCAGTGTATCCTGGGTGTCTCAGTGGGTTAAGTGTCTGATTCTTGGTTTCTATCCAGATCATGACTTCACAGTTCGTGAGATCGAGTCCCAGGTTGGGCTCTGTGCTGACAGTGTGGAGCCTGCTTGGGAATATCTCTCTCTCTCTCTCTCTCTCTCTCTCTCTCTCTCTCCTCCTCCTCCTCCCCTGCTCATGCTCTGTCTCTTGCTGCCTCACAATAAGTTAATTAAATAATTTTTTAAAAAAAAGGTAGAGAAAAAGATACATTGAGATATATTATCCTTAATTTTCCTAACACCAGAGATAGAATGATGATGATGAGAGAGACTGATCAACATCAAGGAGAAAATTCATATCCACTGGAGTAGCAAACAGAATGAAATCTGAGTTTCTAGCAGCAAATTCTGAGGGGAAAGTAATTTCCAAATAAAAATTTAATGCCTAATGAGAACAATCAAACTGAGAGTTAACTAAAGACATTTCAGACATCCAAGGTCTTTAAAAGGTCATTATCCAGATAATCTTTCAGGCCCTCAGCTCTGAAAGATGCAGCATATATTACCCCATCTTGCCTCGGTCTTACATCCCCTTTTGGCGAGTGGTAGCATGGTAATTAGTAGACAAGTTAGTGACCACTCTGGTAAGCATTCTGAATGGTTACTATCTCAGAGCTTTCTGCATATTACATGGATCTTTTCAGTTGTTGAAACGAAGGTTTTCTAATCTCACAAGATGACTTCAAACAAGTAGGTCTTAGGTGACTACCTACACTAGTGGGTCACCATTAGAGACTGCAACGACATGTATTAATTTCCTCAAGGTAGGTTCTGTCTGTGGGTGGTCCATGGTGTCCACTCGGCTAAATCAAAACAAAAACATAACCAATCACTTTATAGAAAGATATTTTCAGCAAAAATAAAAATTCTTCTCAGTCCTCTCCTGTCCCACAATTAATATGATCAGAAGTAGAAATGCACTGGGTCAGCACCCAGCTCGTGGAAGGCATTGAATAAAATAACTTTTGACTGGCTGACGGCTGAATTCACTGACCAAAGACTGCATGAAGCCTGGCTCAAGAATTGCACGACTGGTTATTTTTCCTCATAATAGAGTCTAGAGAATTGCGGGAAATACATAGAGCAAGTGGACATAATTCACAATGAAATCATTGTATGTAATTGGAGAAAAGTATATAGAAGAATGAAAGACCAGATTCTGACCTTATCCTATAGATGACCAAGCTGTATTTTATAGAAGCCAATTTGCAGAAGTTAATAAATCTTCTGATCTGCAGAAGTTAATAAATCCCAGAATAAGTTGCCTGAAATGTCACTGTTACAATTCTGTTACCTATTAAAAAGCTCTGAGTCCCGTGTTAAAATGTAAATTACATTTAGGTCATTTGGACCTCAGTGCGAATAAGTTTCAGGTCCATTTATAGAACAGAATACAGGATAGAGCACAAAGCTTGGTGTGGTCAGAGATGTGCAAATAAGAACTGAGTGAGTCAGAGATGGCTTAGTTTTCCTAACAGTTTTCCTAACAGTGAGGGAGCATGGTATCCAGCTCCCCTCACATGTTTGGGGGCCATCCAGTGATTCAAAACAGCAGAGTATTCTCATCTTGAAAATCAATTTGTAGGAAAAACTTTGTTGAGAGACGATGAATACTAACAGGCAGGTGAAGTAGGATTTGTGTGCCTTCCCAATACTTATTAAACATGTTGCCAAAACCCCCAGGTTATATATCAACCAGCTGGGGATTATGGCTGGGGATGAATTTAGATTTGTGTGGCATCGAAGCTTCCATATCAGTCCCAAGTTGCTGAAGAAATGGATTCTTAGGCAGAGCTTTAGAGCCAGCCCAGGGACTTGGACTTAATAAAGCATTTCAGAGGGGATCAGAGGTTCTGGAGTGATCAGTGTATAAATTCCTAATCCCTGTATACACATTTGAGCATTTATTCAGCACCACGACTCATCATCGCCAGGCATGCTGTGTGAAATGTTTCCCCTGACCTCCCGCACAGACCCACCAGGAACTCATTCAGATTGTACTACTGGAAGTCATCTCAATATTTCACTTCAGCATTCATTTATACAAACGCTGCTAAATCCTGGATATCATAGGAGCTTCTGTGAATTTGCTCTTCTGTGCTCTCATTCATGTTATTGAAGTTTAAAACTGTACTGAGTTTATTAATACAAAAATATTTAGTTGGAGAAGAATAAAGCCCCATAAAAGCTACTGTCTTTGTGATTTTTAGCACATCAAATATGAGACGTATTTAAAAAGTCAAGAGATCAATTCATTGTGAAGTTTCCTACCAAAGTGCAGTGAATTATTTAAAAGCACTGCCTCTAAAGCCGCTAGTGACCCACTTTCAGTCATTTACAAGTACTTTCATAGGTGTAAACTCAATGTTATTTTTCAGTGTCAGAACATCTCAATTACGGCAAAATATGAAGACCTTGGTGACTCAAATAGAGCATAAAAAAATAGAGGACTTAACATAAATAGAAGAATATAGCTCATGTGGAGTCCTATCTACTGCATGGGACTTTAAAGAGACTTATTTGAAAGGTTGGTGTTGTGGCTCAATTTTATAATTGGTAGAGGTGAACTTTATTGCTCTGGCTCTTGACTTTTGTACTAAGATGCACAGTCATCTCTCTAGTAACCATGCAGAATTTCCTTCTTTGGATTTTATTTTATGTGTTACTCAAGACCGCCTTGTATTGCTGCTACTTTGTTCCTGTGAGTATTTCTTGCCTTTTAAATTCTATGTTAAGTCATTCTGGGCATGCCTACTTCTTCTCGTCCATTCAGAAAACCATTACAGCATGTCGCCAGCACTCAACATGTTTGTTGATTGATACCCAATTATTTTCACATCGATGACCATTCTGTTTGAGCTAAGCAAAATTATTGTGGAATTCAGTGCTAAACTTAACTACTGTTGAGGAATCTTACATTTTATTTCAGAAGTGACTGGTTATATATTGTATGTACAGAAAATTGACATCTGTAAAAACAAAAAGAAAGCAAACTACCAACAATTTCATTGTGATTGTCATTAATGCCTTACCTATATCTCAGTTTCATTGTTATCACAGAAAGCTATCTTAGTGTAGTCTTCTTTTTTTTTTTTTTTTTTTTTTTTTTTTTTTTTTGAGAGAGACAGAGAGTGAGCATGAGTTGGGGAGGGGCAGAGAAAGAGAGAATCCTAAGCAGGAATCCAGCACAGAGCCCTATGCAGGGCTTGTACCCACAAACTGTGAGATCATGACCTGAGCTGAAATCAAGAGTCGGGCTTAACTGACTGAGCCCTCCAGGCATCCTATCTTAGTGTAGACTTATTTATTATAGGGTTGAGCTTAATTAGGAGTTAACAAATCTGGATTCTAGTTCCAAGGCCACTGCTGTCTTACTGCTTAAGACATTAAATTAGAGTGATTGAGCAAATCAGCCTAACTTAATCCAGGCTTGCTTTTACCATAAATTTGTCAGAGAAGAGCATGTTGTTGTCAGAGAAGAGATTCTGCATAGGGTTATGTGGATGAGGATGAAAAAGGGAAAGAATTCTGAAATTTTAGAGCCTCATTTCCTTATATTCCAAGTTAGTATGGTCATTGTATAATATTTTTAAAGAAATGGTGAGTTAAAACTTAAAAATCCTTGGGGTACCTGGGTACCTTGGTCAGTCGAGCGTCCGAGTTTGGCTCAGGTCATGATCTCATGGTTTATGAGTTCTAGCCCTGTGTCGGGATCTGTGCTGACAGCTCAGAGTCTGGAGTCTGCTTCAGATTCTGTGTCTCCCTCTCTCTCGCTTTCCCCCCACCCCCATCTCTGTCTCTCTCTCAGAAATAAACATTAAAAAGACAACTAAAGCTTAAAAATCCTTTACAAAGCAAAATAGTACCACTCCTGTTGGTAAAAGTAAATATAGACTGCTCCTCCTACTATAAGAATTCTTAGTGCTATCAGCTGTTGTTTTCATATATTTTATCCATTAAACATCAAGGAATGTTTTTTTCCCTCTCAGTGTGGAGATGATTATCAGTGCTTGTGCAATGATCTTTCATTCCCACACATCCTTTGTTTTCCATGAACTTACTGCCCTTTTTGACCCTGCCTTCTACCTTCTACAAGCTGGTTCTTGTACCTGACCAGTCTCTTACACTGCATACCTGGTATCTGCTGTTACCATTCACCTGGCTCAGGAAAATGAGCTGTTTTTAGGAAAGGGGTGATGCTGGGTTTGGCTACTCTCTGCCTTCCAAATAAAGTCTACATGTTTAGGATTTCAAAGTGTTGTCTTACCCTACTGCTGATGCAGACCCTTCACTGTCTTCCTCATTATGTAAACATGGTTGGAAATGCATTGATACTGATCACACATTTCCCTATTACTGTGGGCTTTGGTTTTCAGTATTTATTTCCTGCTTCTTTTATTCCATGTTTCCATCTCTGTTGACAAAACTTGGTATTCTACTCACGAGTATATTCACAAGAGTGCCCAGGAGATTTTTCTCAGGCAATAAGAAGCAACCTAGGAGGGCTGTTGAGTTAAATTGAATGGCAGGGCCACACCTTTAGGTCTGGGTATTGAACTTAATGTTTCATGGACCTGGACAAGAGTAAGTCTCTGGTGTTTGTGTACTAGAAAAGAGTAAGTGTGACTGGAAGGGAAGAGTCACACTGTTTGACCAGTAAATGCTGGAGTTCACAAAACATTGCTAGAGATCAGTGACCAACTATTGAAGACACTTGAAGTCATGAATGTTCTACAATGCTAAATAACTGATATGTTTGATACACAGGACACACATTTAAAGCCTATCAAGAATCTGCAAAACATAAGAGGATTGTTCCAGAATTTAGGCAGGTTTTAAAACCAGAAAGGGTAAATACTACATATTCAAATAAAGATTTGTGTTATACATGGGGTGCCTGGGTGGCTCACTCAGTGGAGCATCTGACTGGATTTTGGCACAGGTCATGATCTCATAGTCGTGTGATTGAGCCCTCAAGTTGGGCTCATGCTGAGCCTGGAGCCTGCTTGGGTTTCTCAGTCTCCCTCTCTGTCTTTGCCCCTTCCCTGCTTGTGTGCATGCACACATGCTCTCAAAATAAATAAGTAAACATTAAAAAAAGAAAGAATTTGCATTGTACAGTTTTCTTTTGCCTTTTGTTTAGGAAAAAAATCAAATTTGAAAAATATTTTCAAGTAGGACCAGAAATAGCATTTTTTTAAAAAAATTATAACATGAAGGCATCTTTCCTGACAAACAACATTTCCTGGCAATTGGAGCCCTAGGAAGGCCACGTGTTTTACAAAGAAATAGAGGTGTCAGCATGAGCCTGGTCGTTGATTGGCTTCCTGAGCCTTTAAATTTTTTGTCTGTTTATTCTCCCTTATCCTGCCGATTTGACCTATTTGATTCACATTATCTGTATTTTCTTCTTAGATTATTAAAACGGGAAGAAAGCTTCACATTCATTCCTCGGTCCCGTGAAGAGCTTCCAGATAACTTTCCAAAGGAAATCCCTGGGATCTGCTATTTCCTGGAGGTAAGAACTGGTCCTAAGCAGCCAAAGCCTTCTCTTTCTTCATCAAGAATCAAGAAAGTTTCCTACAACATTGGCACCATGTTCCTCCGGGAGACAAGCCTCTGAGACCTTCAGCAGATCAAAGACTTCTCCACAAAGCACAAGCCCACAACATGGGTCATGAAGGGGGAGTGCAAAGAGATTGTTTCTCTTCCACTGATTTGCTGAGAACAAGCAGCAGAATTTCTGTGTTATGTTAGGCAATAATCCTAGAAAAAGGTGGGTGATGACTGTCAGTAAAAAAGAAACCGGAGGGGGTGGGGCAGAAATAAGAGGTGTCCATCCATAGGAGTGCTTTTAGTCATATATATATTTTAATCACAACTAACCAATAAATAGATTCTGTGTTTTCTTGTTTGTCGCACATACAGGTATCTTTCCCTATATATTTCTATCACTTTTGAGAGCCAGTTTTGATGATCAATTCCTACATTTAGTGAGTTGGTATGTGAGGAATATTTTATAATTTTGTTTCCCCGAACAGACATTTCATACGTACATCATAGCTCTGTGGTTGCCTTCCTGGCAGGAAGAACTATAACTCCACAAAATATTTTAAGGATATTACCTATTTTTATACATCTCTCTTCTGAATAATTCCATTTCACACACAACACTATTCAATTGTCAGAATCTGCTACTGTGTAGTTGGTATATTATGTAACTAACCTATTAATCAAATGTAGTTTGACATATTTAGACAGATTAGTGCTTGGACTGAGAATACATATAACAGGATTCAGATGCTGAGAAAGCACCGTAAGTCTGCTTAGTAAATGTATCTTTTAAATTTAATTAATGTAGCATGGAATCCAGAGGAAATCAAATTTCCTAATAACAGATTGCGCTGTAACTAGGATCACAGAAAAGTCTTCTTACTATCTTCTACTGAATGCCGGTTACAATGAAATGCTTTGCTGCATTGGACCCTTTTCAATTTAGCGCTCCTAAATTTAGGTAGCTTGTGCTCCATGTTCGAGGGCATTGTCATAAGCAGCTTGTTGCTACGGAACTTGTTAGTACTTCCCCCCAACCCCACCTTGCCCAAGCACTGATGCCTCCTAAGTCTACCTGCCATTCTTGGGAGCAAATTCCTCAACGCTGGCATTAGTGACAAAGCAGTAGTAGGGACATTTTGCCAAGAATGCTGTTTCCTCTTGCCAAATAAGCCAGGGGTGGGGGGTGGGGGAGGAACCCTGTATTTTATGGCTTTGAGATTTCAAAAAAACAAAAGAGTTTTTCTTCTGCAGTTTCATTGATGTGACTCTTCAGTCGGTGAATCCCCTTGGTGAATGCTGAAGTAGGTCTAGCCTTCAGGCCCAGTAATTGTCATCGTGACAGATAGGCTTCTATTGCACATGGTGCTAACATGGAGAGCTGTTCCCACGAATCAATACTGCATGAAAATATTATCGCAGACTCGCCCTGCAATTAGGAGCACAGCCTGTCCAGAGTTTTTCTCTTTTGGATCAAATATAAAACCCAAGTTTCTATTGAGGTTGATGAGCTGGAAACATTGGTTTCCTTGAAACCTTGAAGGGGCTCTTTCTTTTCCTTCAGATGGTATCCTCATAGACCGCTTATGTCTACTGAATGTAATCCATTTCTTGTTCTAGTCAGGCATTTCGGCTGCATTACGATTTGTTTACGACAAAACTCAGCTAAGGAGCATATTAACTAATGTCCAGTGTAACTGTGGGGCTTATGAGTATTTTTAAGTTCTCTAAGTGTGTAGCTAGAAAACATTTATAGATATGCCAAGTATTTGTTAAAATGGTGATCACTTTTGTAATTGCACCCCAAGACTTATGAGGACCCTAGGGCAACACTTAGTGTGGAGACAGGATCTAGACCCTGAGCTCTCTGATAGCTCCCTGTCCCTCTCCTCCCTGGGTCTAGTAGGCCTCTGTTTTGAACAACATGGAGGCCAGAAAGCTTGGACATTTAAGGGGAGGCATATAGACTGAGAACAGGGTGCTGTCATGGAATCTCTTCAGGGGACTGGGAGATTAAACTACTTCCTTAACTGGGAATAAGGAGAGGTTTACCATCAGGTGGCCAGTACAGGCTGGGAGCACCGGAGCCCTCATACTAAAAGCAGTCAGCCCTTGCAATGTGTTCTGTACAGCACAGGAACATTGAGAGAGCACCAAGCTTGCTCAAGTCACAGAAGCTTATGCTGCACAGGAATTTACTTAGGGTTTATTATGATCATAAGTAAATCAATAAACATTTGGGTGGTAAACAATGTGTTTTGTAACCATAAAGCCGAAAGGGACTTCCAGTAATCATCCAATTTATTTCTCTGTTTTTTGTGAAGATTTGTCTGAGCAACTATTCTAAATAGATGATCATTCTCTCTATATTTAAGAATATCTATGGCAAGCATATTTTAAAAGCATCATTAAAAATCCACTTCATTATCCAGTAATTGGTAATAGGGCCCAAGACATGAATTGTATATATATTCAGTTGGTCAAAATAACAAACTCTTATAGTTTCTATGGTTCTACTTAGAGAAGAAGTAGCCATATCATTGTCACAAATATCACAACGAAAAAGATACCAGAGATCTATTATATATCACAGACAGGATGTAAACTACATTTTTCAAACAATATAATCTAAATGTATCTTTGAAGCTAGAGTCTGAGACAATAGTCTCATCTGTTTCCATTTTGCCATCCTGCAAGCATTGACTATTAGTTATGCTGTTGCTATGTGTTTGCAAGTTAACTGCGTAAAATGGCCTTCGTTCTAGCTGCTGTCATAGAATTTAGAAACTGTGAAAAACCCTTACATTTTTATTTCTCCGATGTAACACAGTCCGCATATTCTCCATTTTGGAATTAAAACTATAACCATGAATCATAGCGAGGATTTCACTTGACTAATATCTATACATTATTCTTACCTAAAAACTGTTGCAGACACGATGCATTTTAGTGTGCAGAGTAAAAGAGAATGTAAATGGGGTGTCTCATTAGACATGTGGTATTACATTAGGGAAACAGTATTAATCCACTCTCAAAAGGATACATTAAAATATAATTTGGCACATAGAGCTCCTTCAGTTTAGTGTTCTTTTAGGAACCTGTTTTGAAGAAGTCACCTTATGACTAGGCATCAGCAGCAAAGATTCACAATGGCACTAGTATTATTTTGATAGAACATCATTGTTTGCAAATAAATCAGTTATTCAACAAAGTCATATACCTTCATATGTACCCCCAAACACAGTGCACAGTATGTGCTTTGGGAATCTGGATAAATAGGTAACATTAGCCATAATAACAAAGATTAATACTCAATGCCCACATAAGACAGTTGGCTGTCTCAGCCACGTAGTGTGACGTCAATAAGGAAAGAAGACATAGCTCCTATGTAACAGGTGACCAAACTGTCTAAAACCTGCCTTGATATCCATCTCTTCTCCTTTATTTTGGAATTCTCTTTTAATATCTGACTGTGTGGAGTCCAATGAGCTATGACCTCTTAGGACTCTGAGATGGGCACTGATGCCTGAGACTTTGAGTCCATGGATTCAGCACTTCAAATGTGAACTCTCATGGTCTCACACTTGGTCTTCTTGTCCAATGACGATAGTATCAGGGACATAGTCTTTTATTGTTAAAGTGCAAAAATGTGCCTCTCCGGGAAACAGTAAAACGAGACAACAGCTTCTACAGAATCTTACTCCCAAGTGCAGCAGGGCTTTTAATTGTGCAAAATGTTCCAAAGATTTCAAGCAATAAAGCAAAATTAAATTGATGCATGCAAAGAAAAGGCAAAGCCTCAGAGCCTGGAAAACCACCAAGCTCTGTTTTTTTTTTTTTTTTTGGTTTTTTTTTTTTTTTTTTGGACAAAAATACTGCTACCAATTGAGATCCTGTATTTCAGTTTGGGAGATATCAAAAAAGAACTCAAGATGACAACTGTCATTATGTCATTACATATATTTCCTGAAAGCGCCTTGGGATCGTGACTTGCTGAGGGCAGGTATAACGGATCGTCAGGGCCTATTTACACAGGTAGGTTTCTGTCTTATCATGCGTTTGGAGCATGACCCTGTCTTACTCCATGCTGTCACTGGAAACAAGCTGGCTCCCTCAACCATGGCCCCAACAACCCCATCCTCCTTGTGCTTCTGAACCTAAGATGGCCACAGCAAAAGTTGCTGATGTCTGTCTCAGGCAGACAGAAAGACTCACTCCAGGCCCAAGTAACAATGCACTTCTGAAGTGAACTAAGCACTTCAAGTTGTGCTGGGGCATGCCAACACCTGCAGCTTTCCCCTGTGCTGTGTCTTCAAAATAACAATCTGACTCCAAGCACTTGGTGTAACTTCATAGAAAATTCCTTCAAAATGAATGATACATGACTCTGCATAGGCTTTGGGCAACACCAGATGCCTTTCAGCCAACAATACCTAGAAACTCAAGTCCAAGGACCAAGCCCCATACTGCAGCCTAGGTATTTCTATTATTAAGTTATAGATCTTCAAGTACAAAATCTATGTTGTATCAGAGGCTTCTATAAGGGTATTTTATGAGATAGAGCTGGAAAAACACAGTAGAGGAGAGACTGAGTAATCAGAGGCTAACATATTCCAATCTGAATGATTCTGTATGGGTAGCTCTTGATAGGAATATACTTCGTCCACAAGCAGTTGATTTCATATATACATAAGTTGTGTTAACATGACTGAACTTTATTGTTAGGTGGATAAACTGGCCCCAGCATTGGACTCAGTAGGAGGATCCTTGAGGTGGTGAATGAAGAACAGACTCTGATATTATAAACAGAGTAACATAAATCTTGTCAGAATGTACTGAGATAGTGTGCAAAATTCCTTCCTCACACTTGATTCAAACAACTGAAACCTAAGTATTCTTGTCCTGCTGCTTTTCTGTTGCCTTCCTTCCTTTTCTTCCTTCTCCCTTTCATAAAGAAAGGTCAGTGCTACCGTCAATCTCACCTTATAAAATAGTTACACTTTTATAATGTAATGAATGCTCTTTGTGTGTTTGTGGGTGTACGTATGCGTGCGTGTGTGTGCTGAATGTAGAGATTAACATGATTAAAAGGAGTGCCATTTTGAAGGACCTACAAGGTCAAAAATTAAAGTTTGCATTTTTATTTCCAATATGTTGTGACCAGAGCACAGCACCAGTCAAGTGCTCCACTGCCATCCCATCCTTATTAAGAAATGATCCTGTTCAATGGTTCAGCTCATCAGCTTGGTAGTCTCTGACTGCCTACCTAAGAATGACCTAGGAAGGAAGCTTTCAGAAATACAAATTATTGAGCTTTACTTGTGTGGCCTAGGAATCTGTACTGAGAAAAAAATCACTCTCGGTAATGTGAATATATAGCCAGATTTGGGAATTATTGAAGAGTATTCAAATCATCCCAATTACTAGGAATAAATACAAGTTGACTAAGGGAGTATATATTATGTCATGTGTAGTTATTTTGAAGAGCTAAGTATTCTGGGCTTTGTGGCATTATTTCCTTCACAAGTTTTAATTTTAGTTTTAGTCTCAAATTTACAGTCTGCTTTTTGAGCACGATATTTCAAACCTATTAGAGAAAGGAGTCAACACTAATAAGCATGAGGAATGAATATTGCTCACTATAGGGCTATCAGGCACACTAGATATGGTACCATTTTCTTAGTTACCACCAGAGCTGTGCAGGATATCACAGTATTTGCTGATCCTCACCACCAAGATATTAACTATCAACTTTTGAACACAGAAGCAAATGTCGAAGTGACAGCCTGATTTCTGAATGCTTTGATTTTTATGTTATAAGAAATCACCAACTCAATACTTAGTCTCACTCTGTACTTTTCACGTTGAATTGTGCATTCATCTAAAAATGATTTCCTAGCAATACTTTATAACAACCTTGCAAGCAATAATTTAAGCCATGGTATGATGCCACATGAAACCTGCACTTTTGTGCACGTCATAGAACCTTTAGGGAAATAGAGACACGTTTTATACAAGCAATAATATAGCTGGCATGGACTCTCAAAAGATATCCGTGATTCTACTACAGCGAAATGAGCAGCAGCAAGTGATAAGTTGGACGAAAATTAGCTGAGCAAATAATATGGTTCATCTGTCTCAGAAGTTATTCATTTGCACACATGCTATAAAGTAATAGACTCCCATCACATTATTTCTCTTGTATAACTTTTAAGTACCTATTGTAATATGATTTCTATTCCTCTCAAGAGATATGTGTATGTAATGTTGCCCAGACTTTCAGATCTTTGTGGAATATAGTAGTAAGGAACAGTTAAGGACGGATAAATGAGTAAAGGTGGAGCAGAGGTTGGATGAGTTGGTTGAGAATGTAGGCTTTGCAGAAATGTAGATAGATGTTAGGACATGTAAATTCAACTCTTGGATTGATAAGGTCTCAGAAGATGAAAGACAAAAAGAGCTCACAACTACTGTTTTCTATGGTGGCAAATACTTAGTCAGTACAATAGTATTTTGTCTCCAGAATATGATTGGTTGGATGTCACCTGTAGCATAACTTAAGAAACATCTGAAAATGATTCTGTAGCCATGTTGCAAATAACCTGCCCTTCTCAACTATTTTGATGATAGCAGTGAAGCTTGCAAATTTCAAACTGAGGAACTTAAATGTTTAGTCTCAAAATGTAATTTTAATCAAATATGGCATAATCAATAATAATCGGTCCTTTAGTACTTAAATTACCCCTCCACCATTTAGCATAACATACTAGGATTATAGCTAAAAGCAACCAGTAAATTTATGTGACACTGAGGAACTTCTAAACATCAGATTATCATTTAGCAAAGTCACATAAGCTTAGGATCCATTCAGAGGCCTCTCAATAAGATTACAGCTCCCATCACTGCCTCGGCCTGTAAGCTCTCTTTTAACCATGAATCTGAATACAGTTGGGATGGTGCATGAGTTTGCTGCTAGATTACCTTCCTGTTACCACTGCAAAAGTTAAGGCAGCATCCTTGTCACAATTTAGAGAAGCCCCCTGCTGAAAATCCAACAGGATTGTTGATTCCCTGAGAAAGCTTTTGACAATTTTCTTTTGGTATGTCATTGGATGCTTAATTCTTAGTAAATGTGCTTTTGATTGTTAAGAATGAAAAATACTTAATTTGAACGTGTTAAACTATAGTGAACTTATCCTCTCAGCAAATTCATCTAGTTGGTGAGCAGATCATTCTTAATATTAGACGTCAGTACTGTTATTATGGAAAGCAGAAAACTAAATAGTAAGCCCGAGTCGTACCTTGTTTCTGATTCTTTTGATACATATTTTAAAAATAAAGGGATCAGTTCATGTTCAGCCTTCTTCTGTGGCCTTTTCACTATTTGGAGATAAAGAAGAGATTCTTCTAAATATGTTTTTATGGTGGCCTATTAATACAGTCATGTATTAACTGGGGTAAAATCAGAAATGTGCAAAATTGCTTCTTCACACTACCTCCGTTTTTCAAGACACTCCTGCCATTTTGCTGCCTGGCAGTCGTAAGTCAGACTCAGACAGACGGACACGGGATGTGTGGAAAGGGTGGGTGGGGATGGGAGGAGCGTTAGAAGAGATTAAGCAAAAAGATTTACTTGTTTTTTTCAGGAAGGTATAGATACCCTTAGAGGAGAGGAAGTTTCCGTAATAGACACATGTGGTTTCATGAAGCCAAATGATTATCTGACTGCTGGTCATTCTTATTTTGAAAAGAGAAAAGGGAAAAAATTCTTTACAAGCCATACTCTGTTTTCTTAGGAGGTAGTGTCAGCCTCTCAGTAGTGGCACCATCAGTAATGCTGGGATTAGAGCCTCACGGAGATAAATATAGAACCCCTCTGAAGGTGGCAGATAGAACCAGCCGTGGTTTCTGTGATAAAGGTAAATGGAAGTGTCAGAACATTTCCCCCTTTATAACACGCCTGGCTGAGGTAACATTCAGGGAGAAGAATACAGTCTGATTTTATACATCCTTTTTCTGGGTGTTCTGGCATGATAGCAATGATAGCTTTCCCTTGCTGGGAACTTTGATCACTAAGAATGAAAACTATATTGGGTTCTACAATCAGGAAAATCATTTTTGGAGCTCTGCTCTCCTCCAAATTCTTCTTCACCCTGTTCTCCAGGTGGGCTTTGGCTGCCGGCATGACTAGCGCTCAACTGTAGATAGAAGCCTTTCTGACCCCAAGCCCACCCAGCTCCTGCAGGGACACTCCAGAATTGGAGCCAGCCAGAGTCACCCCAGCATCGGACCGTGTGCTGTGGGAGAGAGCAAGAGGCGCCCTCAGGCTTCCGAAATTAGAGGCGGTCAGGTAGCCCTTTTTCTTCACATCTATGGAACTGGTAATTCAAGCAGAGATTTTTTAGAACGGGAAAATTTTTAAGGAAGGAAACAAATCTGGATAATTGTTAGTCAAAATTATCAGCTAGAAAAAGAATTTAGGACAAAGATTTGCCGTCTTAAAAGACTCAACTTACTTCCATCCCAAAGTTGGAATGCTAGACACTTTTCAAAGTTTTCTAAATGTATCAAGTTCTTCAGCACTGAGAAAGAAAAAAAATGTTGTTGATGCATTTCTTAAGGTTTAACCCCCCAGGGATAACACATAATTATAAGATGCATTTAAATAATTGTTTTCTCCATGTTTCCATTTGTGGCAGAAAATATATAGAGGATGTCACAAAAAAGGTAAACTTACAAATTGCGGCATTAAGCCACAGTTTGCAAATTGGGCAACAACATTCTTTCTTAAAATGATAAACTCATTTGTAATAATATAAGCATTGAGAATAATAGTCAAATAATATTGTGTTAAGACTTGTTCACATTAGGATTATTCATCTTATGATTCTCAAACCAAAATCTAAATCAAAGTTACTGTATATGCAGATCATTTGAACAAATATAAATATCCTACATCACCTCTGACAAACAACAGTCTATACATTTCTGTACCCAATGAGACATCAAATCCTGAACTATTCTACATTTGTTATCTCCCTAGAAGCATTCCTCTATGCTCAATATCACTAACTTTCAAGGCCAGCAAGAGAAGACAGTTTTCTTCTGAGGGTGGGGCAGTCTGGATCAGTACATTTCTGTATAAGCACTTAAAACATTCCCTCCCTCTTTTTCTTTTCTTTTCTTTTCTTTTCTTTTCTTTTCTTTTCTTTTCTCTTCTTTTTTCTTTCTTTCTCTTTCTTTCTTTCTTTCTTTCTTTCTTTCTTTCTTTCTTTCTTTCTTCCCTTTTTGCTTTTTTCATTCAAATCTCCATGAAGTGAAGCATAATATTGGAAATATCAGGGTGGCCAGAAAGCTTATCAACAACCTGAAACCCCCCTTCCAAATTTTATTGGTATAAGTTACCATGTTGAAATTAAAACCCAACCTTGGCTTGGGGTCTCAGATGAATTATTTTTATAGTATTTGACTAGAAGGAACTATCAAGAAGAAATTAACTCTTATGGTAGATGTCATTCTAGCCAGGAAGGTCTCAGTAACCTAGATGACTGTGTAACTATCTACATTTATTCAGGGGGGTGTTTTTAAAACTTCTTTAGTCTTTGTGGTTGTTGTGTGAAGATGATTATTCCTGGATGACAGCCAAAACTATTATTGCTATATTTTTCATCTGTTTCAAATGTGTCACCAGGCACTTGTAAAATCCATTCCTTGTTTTGTGTTATATGACTCCGTGACCTGGGATAATGGGCACTCATTGCTTTTTTTTTTTTTTTTTTTTTTTTTTGACCCTCAAAAAACTTTTTTTTTTCATCTAAAAGAATTCTTCTAGCAAAAATGTAAATAAACACCTGAGTATGGAGGTGTCCCATTTTATGAGCATATATGAAATACTTTGGATTCAGCTAGACTGCAAGAAAGGGAAAGGATAGAAACTGGGAAGATGAAAAGAGACAGAAAAGTCAAACTTTACCTACATTAAGATTATGTCTGTAGCCCAACCCTGTTCATCCCAAAGAAGGCTGAAAAAAGATGAAATGATGATCGATTTTTTAAATACGGTATTCATATTTAATAGAATGTCATAAAATTCATCATGTCAAAACTTTGATAAATGAGAAACTTAAAAACATATGCTCTTCAGAATGAGTCTATTTAACTTTTTTTAACGTTTATTTATTATTGAGAGACAGAGAGAGACAGAGCAGGAGCAGGGGAGGGGCAGAGAGAGGGGAGACACAGAATCTGAAGCAGGCTCCAGGTTCCAAGATGTCTGCACAGAGCCCAATGCAGTGCTCAGACTCACAAACCGCGAGATCATGACCTGAGCCGAAGTCAGACGCTCAACCGACTGAGCCAACCAGGCACCCCAGAATGAATCTATTTAAAAGTACAAGAACTTTTTGCTTCATACATGCCCACCGCCAGAATTTGTGTTGTCTTGGGAAAATGTGGTATTATGTCTTTAAACACTATTTGCCGTATGTCCTAATTAAACATTAGTATAGTCTTAATGAGAAACAGTGAAAGGGTCCCCATATTGAGTGTGGCTGTCGCTTGTGCATCAGTGGAATTTGATATTATTTCTCAGGAAGACTCTTGGCAAGAGTAAAGTGAATGGCCTGTGTACAGGGATTATGTGCAGTAAACTAATTAAAGATTGCCAGCTTCTCTTTCTATCCTTTTCGTTCTTTCTCTCTCTCCCTCTCTCCCTTCTTCTCTCCTTCTTTCCTTCCTTCCTTCCTTCTTCTCTTTCTTTGTAGCTCTTATGAAAGATGTAAAAATAGTATTTCACTATTGGCTGGGGTTTCTCTTTTTCAGTTTCATGCCACTGAGCACAATGTGGATTCAGGAGGTAAGGAAAAGGAGAACGTGTTAGATAAAGATTGTTTGGGGAAAGAAAAGGCTGAGATAATTGAGACCTTGTCTTCTCAGTTAACAAAACAGGGGTTTAAAAATATATATGTATGTTGTTCTTTCACAATGAATTTAAACACTTTCTCAAGAAGTTATCAGGGTCAATCTTTTTGGACATTTTTGCCCCTACAAGGATCTTCATTTAGAAGAATCCTCTTTACTTCTTTACAAATAGTAATTTTTTACTTGGGTACCAAGCGCTCATTGAAATAGAAAAGAAGATTTCTCCATTTGGAGGGAAACTGTTATTTTTTTTTTTTAATTACTTTCCAGTAAGGCAAATACACCCAATGCTACTTGATTTTACTGGCTTTTTATTTAGAGAGAACTGTTACACTGTCTTGCTTCCTCTGTATACCCCTCTGTAACTCAGTTTGGCATAGCATGATGTTTTGGGTTCTCTTTTGAGGGTCTGAAAACATTTGCTATCAATTTTCTAAGTCTACGGTATTGAAAAAGCAATATACAATGTATTCCCTGTTTCTTAGCTCTATGCCTTTGACATTTAGTATATATTCAGATAGCTATTTATAACCACAATTTCTACTTATTCACCAGAATTAACTAATTACCATGTTCTTAAATACAAAAAGACACAGGTTGGATCATCTACAAATCCCAACCCAAAACCATTTTTTTTTCAGGGAAAATTCAACCATTTCTAACAAAGTATTTGATTCTTAAGGGAAAAGAAGTGAATTATTTAAAAGAGTAAAAGTGAGGAAGACAGAATATGCCCTTTCATTTTAGATATCCCTAACACTATAATCATTTGAACAAGTATTGAGTAAGATTTAAAGAATCTTTAATCTCTGGAACTGAAAATGTTATTTTCATTTTTTGTTACTGTATTAACATTACATTCAAACTATTTGTCCTTGTCTCCATGATATAGGTGTATTCATTACAGAAAATTACATAGAAATAATGCAGCCTTTTTTTTTTTCATGGAAAGATGTGCTTCTGTAAGTCCTTTATCTTTGAATTTTGGTTCTCACTTCTCATTTAGACTTCTTCTTTATACCCCTCAAGGGTTTTCTATGTTCAGCCAGTCAGGCCAGAGAAAGGATATGAAAACTTGAGAAAAATTTAACACTTTAAAAGAGTAAATTTCTATGTTAATTGACTTTTATGTATTTCATGCTGACCAAACTATTGTGAAATTGTGAAGACACAGGCAGCTACCATATAAATTGACACTTCAGAAAATCCAAATTACTTTCTTCCCATCATTTCCAGTGTTAAGAAAGCCTGTGTCTCAAAATGATGCACAAGGTCAGTATTTGTTCAAATGAACACACATGACCTTCAGTACCTTTACCGTTTTTATTTCTTGAGGGAAATATGTTTAATAATGATGTAAGAGTAGAAAAAAATTGGTTGAGGGAAACAGAAGAAATTGAGATCAGATGAGAGCAGCTGGGACCCACAGTCCCATTTTCTCCATGTCTTTGCCTCCTGCTGAGTTGGCATATGAGGCCCAGATTGGTATTCTACTAATCACGGTCTCCTTAAAGAATTTGGGTAGAAGCAAAAATTACTCCAACTACATGGTCATTTGTTCACATCATTGCGGCAGGTTTTGACTACTGTGAATACTAGGTTAAGTTCAAATTAAAAAAAAATGGTCCATGGAGAGAAAGAATTTTTTATTTTTCTTAGAGATGGATAAACAGCTTTTCCCTTATAAAAGAAAAAAGTCTTCCTGGGAGTTAGGCCTTGGAAAAACTCTGAAGTTTTATAGCATCTGCCTGCAACTACATTATACTTCAGTAATCAAGTGACAGAATTGCCTCATTATGCTTTTAAAATGTACTGATTAAGCGCATTCCAGAAATAATACATATCATTCTTCATTTCAAAATCAACCTACCTAAATTCTGACTCTTCAACTGTGAGTAGCCATTTTACAAAACCAAAGGGTCTCATTTCCCAAACAGTATTTTAGATTAAAAAACTTGCCTGTTCATTTCAGTGGATAACTAGCCAGTGCATTCCCATCAAACATTCTGGCACTATATAATAATCAATAGGTTTCCCAGCTCAATAAAAACACATAGTTATAATGTGCTAGGCCTCCATTTGCTTCCTCTGCATGGGGTAGGTCTTACATAACGAGATACCTGAATTATTTTAATACTTTGGCCAATTCATTTGCTGTAATGTCATGGGTCTGAATTTTTGGTTTGGCTTGCGATGTAAATACTATTGTACATCTGCTATTTTGCTATCAGAGTATACTTTGTGAGTCATTTCTTTTAAAAAAATCTAGTTATCACAAACTTGAATTACAATGTCATTAATAATACCAGGTAATATACTAATATATCTGTAAGGCATGGTTAAATTGCATATATTTTGAAATGTCAAGCTATTTTTTTTTAAAGATGAATGCATCTCTTAAACCTGTACCATTAGTTAAAAAGTTTCATTTGGTGTTTCATATTATATTTTCAATATTTTCCTTTACTAGTACAGGTTTAGAGAAACTTTTTCTGAATGAAATGATAAAATATGCCTCATTTCACTGGAATTTTAAGAATACTAGTACCTGTAAAAGTATGTAAGCACTTACAGGATTATAAACTTCCACTCTATCTTCTTTGGTTTTCATGTAACACCACTTTTTACTTGTGTGATTATTTTTATTTGTAATTATTCCAAATCACGCACAGTGTAAATAGCATGTTTCATCATGAAAAATGTCTTTGTATTTATAGACTGCAGAACAAGGTAAATTTGTATATGAAAAATGAGGAAAGCCTTGGATTCTTACAAAACACAGTGGAAATAACAGTTGTGTGTGTTAAATTTACATAATTCATTACAAAATTAAGTCATGCATTTATTTACTTTCTAAGTCCAAACTGTCACTTATAAAATATTTAAATCAATAAATAATACCAAAAAAGATGAGTCTATAGATTCTTTTAAGCATATTTTTTTCACAACGTGAATGACAATGACTAAGAATATGAATGAGGGCTGCCTGGGTCTCTCAGTCCGTTAAACATCTAACTCTTGATTTGGGCTCAGAGGTCATGATCTCACAGTTCATGCAATCGAGCCCCATAGGGCTCTGTGCTGGCAGCCCGGAGCCTGCTTGGGATTCTCTCTCCCTCTCTCTCTCCCCCTCCCCCACTTGCTCTCTCTCTAAATAAATAAACATTTTCTTTAAATGTCAGTTGCATACCCACTGGGTGCCTGTCAGCCCTCATCCAGCAGTTAGATTAGATGCTGCACACACCTAAAAGAAGACCATTTTGATCCCATGTTCCTGTATTTCTGCAGTGAATATATATGAAAGCAAGTCACATTTGTTACTGTGTTGGCCCTCTCCTCCATAACCACTAGGTCTCAACTATACCAATCTATTTCTAGTATTTCTAGCTGTTCCCAAAGTGATAGGGAAAAATCTGTTATAGGACGGCCCACAGGACTGATAGGGGAACTCACGTCCCTGCCCGGAGACTCCCCTTTCCGGTTTTTCTTCCCACCCCGCTTGCCACGCACAAACAGACTATAAATTGTCCCCTCTGCTTATGTTTGGGGTGCAGACCTCTGGAGAATGATCTCGTCTGAGCCCACCGGTGTAAAATAAACCTCCTGCCTTCCAAGATCTCGAAGTGCCACTTGATCCTTCTGCCTGGTGACCCAGACCAGTTTCCATAACAAAAGAACTGTGTTAAACAGAGCTGTTCTCATTTTCTGCCCTGGTCCTCTTACAGACATCTGCAGTTCTGAAGCTACTGGGAAGTACTTTTCTGGCCCTATGACACTGAGGAGGCAGAAAAAAGTAGAGGATGTGTGCACACATGCCTGTGTGGGGCGTGGGAAAACTGCAATTAAAAGGCGGAAATGGAACAAAGTTCCTGGGTGTGGAGCAGGATGGGGTCCTGGTTATGCAGCTCTGGCTACATCTAAAGGGGCATGGGGCAATCTTCCTTAGTGGCTTCCATAGCCCCCAAATGCTACACATATTTATAGGTTTAAGCACTGATGGCCAGCAGAGTGAAACATTTCTCCTGGAACCCCCTATGTCTTAAGACTAATGCTTTGCTACAGGGAAAACAACCTTAGCTTGACAATAGCTACTAGGCCTCCACTCTCTTGGGAATCTTCTTTAGCATATGAAAATCTCACTGGAAACTTCCCCTGGACTTTACCTCCCCCAACCCCATAGTATATAACCAGTCTCTCATCATGGTCCCAGGGCAGCTCTTCCTGCCCATGGGTCTTGTCCCCTGTGCTTCAATAAAATCACCTTTTTGCACCAAAGACATCTTCAAGAATTCTTTCTTGGCCATTGGCTCCGGACCTCATGAACCCCACTGTCACCCCCAAAACCTCATCAGTAACTTCACAGGTTTTTCAAGACAGGATCCTTTTTGTCTTTGTTGCTGGACAAGATAATCTCCTTAAAACTTAGAAGGCTTCAGGTGCCTGGGTGGCTCAGTTGGTTGTGTCCAGCTCTTTTTATTTAAACAAATTTTTAAATGTTTTTTCCATTTATTTTTGAGAGAGAGAGCACGCAAGCCCGTGGGTGCACCTGCAAGCAGGGGAGGAGCAGAGAGAGAGGGTGACAGAATTCGAAGCAGGCCCCAGGCTCTGAGCTGTCAGCACAGAGCCTGACGTGAACTCAAACTCATGAACCTGGAGAAAAAGACCTGAGCCAAAGTCAGATGCTTAACCTACTGAACCACCCAGGCACCTCAAGCGTCCAGCTCTTGATCTTGGCTCAGGTCATGATCTCAGTGTTCGTTGGTGGGATCGAGCCCCATTTTGGGGTCTGTGCCTATAGCTTGAAGCCTGCTTGGGATTCTGTCTCTCCCTCCCTTTATGCCCCTCCCCGGTTTGTTCATTCATTCTTCTCTTCTCTCTCTCTCTCTCTCTTTCTCTCTCTCTCAAAATAAGTAAACTTGGGGCACCTGGGTGGCTCAGCCAGTTAAGCATCTGATTTTGGCTCAGGTCATGATCTCAGGGTTCAGGAGTTCAAGCCCTGTGTTGGGCTCTACGCTAACAGCTCAGAGCCTGGAGCTTGCTTCTGATGTTGTGTCTCCCTCTTTCTCTGCCCCTTCCCTGCTCAAGCTCTCTGTTCAAGCTCTCTCTCTCTCAAAAAAAAAAAAAAAAAATTAACTTTAAGAAAAAATAAACAAACTTAAAAAAAAAACAACTTAGAAGGCTTCTGATCTATTTATTTGCTTCCAGTCAGTTCCATTTGCTGGAGGGAAGGAGGCACTCTTAATCTCATCTTTGCCCCAGGCTGTCTGTTTGTCACACCAAGAAGTCTCACTGGGTCTCAATTCAATCTTATCTTTTTCTTAAAATTTCAGTTTTGTCTTTGGTTGCTTGCTTTTTCCCCCACCCCATACAGAAGTCCTTAGCATTGTCCACATTTTGTGTGCAAACCACCCAGTCCTGTCCTAAGCAAAGTTCCATCTCTTCATACCTTGCCAAATACAGCAAGAAGCAGCCAACAACACATATTAATGGTCTGCCTCCCCACGACCACTTCTGCTGCAGACTGAAGGCGTTGGACTCACCCACCAACTTATCCAAGGCTGAGAGTTCTACCCAGTGTTTCGGTCCTAATGAGCACATATCCTCCTCTTTCCAACCTCATGGACCACCTCACCTCTGCACCAGAGCCATGGAGTTTAGGCTTTTGTGATGGTAGCACCTATGTTCCCCATTTACACTGTGCATACTGATTAAGATATAGGATAGGCTGCACTTACAAAGGAATCCCAACAGATAAAGACCTCATGCAATGATTATGTATTTCTCACTCATATATCGGGACAGAAAGTTTCCAAGTTAGAGTAAAGCAATTTCATGCTGCCGTTCAGGGACCTAGTCTGAGGATGGCCCTGCCTGGTGCTATTTTCTAGGCCAGGCCTGGTAGGCATGGACTGCTTTCATCCACATTCCTACCTCTAGACTCAGTCTCGCAGCCACAACTAACTGCAAGAGAGGACAGAAAAAGCAGTCCAACTCAAAAAGAATAAGGATTTTGAAAACCTAAACTAACTCAGGCTTAATTAAGTCTGCATCTCCCTATTTCAAACAGAGCTGGAATCTTTCAGAAATGGTGCCTGCAATATTAGCCACGTGGGTATCTTGCTTCTCTAATTCTCAGGGACAGAGACATTCTCAACAAGTCAATGATTAGTATTTGCAAATAAATCCCCCAAATAAAACACAGTGACCAGATCACAGATTCCCACAAGGCTCCCAGATGCCTGTGGAATGGCCTCTACTAATCAGGAAGGGACTCTACTGCAAAGTGTCATCATCACCATCATCAAATGAGAGGATGGAAGGTGACAATTCTTCAGGAGACAAAGCCCATCCCACCTATGTACCTGGTATATACAAAGTGCTAACAGAGCAGTCCCAACATTCATTCTCATGGAATTACAATGACCAGAACAAGAGAAGTAAGAAACCCCTAATCACTCCAGTGCTGTACAGATTATGCACACTTTCTTTTTTCAGGTCTGGACTTCAATCCCAGGACGTTTTCCAGTGTGAACAGGCAATGCCCAGAAGGTTTCAACTTTCAAAATACAGAATTTATATAGAAACACTTCACCAAATTTTGATCTCACTTTATGTCTTTTAGTTGAAAGTTATAATTACAGAAACATGTGCAAAGAAGTACAAGTTATTACTTAAGTGTGTGATATTTGGAATTATACAGATCTGGGACCAACCCCAGTCACGCAAGTGGCTGGCTAGGTAACGATGAAAACAATACTCCTATCCAATTTGACACCTGTGCTTCTGTCAGCCTACATTTCCATGGAAGGAAAATACTTCCTGGCTAAACCTTTCTGCTAAACCCCAACATGAGGAGACCAGCAGGAAATGAGTCCCTCTTTTAAGAAGAGATGAAGCTCTTTTAGAAGAGCTTTATTAATTTCATTTTCACATGTAATTCATCTGATGCTCTCACTTCAAAAAAGGCATTGGCTTCCATTCTTTAAATGTTCTTTGATGATGGCTCCATGACTAACAAGACTTGTCTCTCAATGCAGAATGCTTGAGGGGCCAAGTGAAAATCACAAACAGATGAAAGGGGAAGAATGTGTTGATTTCAAGTGAATCGGGTGCAAACATCTTTTGACAACATTCATGAGTAATTCAGGTGACCATAGTCTGAAGATTCCTCAAGTTTGTTGTTATTGTAACAAAGAGTTAACCATGCACAACTAGAGTGGACCAACCGCATCTCCTTCCAAAGGCTGAATTTACAATATTGGCTGTCTTTAAATTCTAACACCCAAGATTTATTTATGTGGTGCCCTCTATGCAACCAAGTAAGTGGTGGTTAGCAGGAAGTAGTTTGGAGTAAATTCATCAGAACAGAGTTGCACCTCAGTGCTTCTACCTCTTCTGTCTACTCTATCTTATTTGAATCTACCTCTTAATCAAAATTTAAATATAATATATTATCCTACACACACATCATCACACTGTGTTCTTTGGTATAATATGTTAATGCATTTATGCTAGATAAATGTTAAAGTCCAGTTCATCAATTATATTAAATATGCTCGAGTATCCCAGCTAACCTTAAGGAGAAATGCGATGAATGAGCCTGGCTATTTGCATGAGCTGATTTATATGAATAAGTTGATTCAGATACTAAAAAGAAAGAGGAGATGTAAATGGGTTCCGAAGGAAAAGACCAGTGAACATTGGAGAAACAACAGGTTATCTGCTCTCCAGTCTGGCCTCAGGGAATAAGTGTGAGGTCTCATAGGAAGAAGCCCAGAAAGCCAAAGGTGAAGAGGCCATCCTGCTCAGGATCCATAAGATACCTGGAGCACAAAGAGTGCTGCTTCAAATTCTAGTTGACAAAGTTGACAGCTGGGGGAAGGGACACCCTTCCCATCTTACCTATAATGACCTAATTACACGTTTGCTGTCACCAAATCCTGAAGTATCTGCTTTAGATTCTTCACCCTACCCAAAAGCATCTCCGTTATTGCCCTTATGGACACTGAATATGCAGTGATCCCGAATCCAGATGAATCCTTCACAATCTGCTTGTCTCTAAGAACTTTTGTTAAAAAAAAAAGTGGGGAAAAATTTTCATGAAGCTAAATCAATTTAATTTGAAAACCTTTTCATTTGGAAATTAACAGAAAAACTAATTTAGATGTATTGAGGGGTAGGTGGTTTTGAGGGTTTTCCTGGCTTGTTTTTACTTTTCCAGAGTACTTGCCTTTTGCCCTGAGCCTCCCACAGAACGTACTCATTCTTTAGAGTGGCTACTCGGATGACATCTTTTATGAAATTCTCCCTATCTGCTTCCCTACACCTTTCACTGTCACAGTGGGGTACTACTGGAATGAGGTTGTGCCACTTAGAAATCTAAAATAGAATAGAACGATTATGCATTAATAGCCAATGATTAAAAAACAAGCTCTGTTTATTTAGATGGGTACACCATCAAGGAACAGAAAATTCAAGTCAATGTTTTTTGTTTGTTTTTTTAAGGTAAAGGAACCATATTGGCTCCTGAAAGTAAGAATTCAGGATTTAGATGTGGTGAAAGATTGCATTTATGTGTGATTCCACCCTCCCCCCTTTTGTTTTGGCTTGGTCCAGAGAGACTGGCTTCCCTTATGTAAGTAAAATGGCTTTGGCAGTACTTTTGTTCAATCACTGAAGGAAGGGAAAACCCTCTCTCTTCCTCTAGATAATGTTCCATGTAGATGTAAAGCCTGAAACAAATATCAAGTAATTACTTTGACCTGAGGATTACTGTGTTCTCACTGTCCTTTAAACCTGCCATGGCTTAAAGAGGGAGCAAATTATATAGTTAGCTTAAGCAATAAGGAAAAATTTTTTGATTGACTATTATCCAAAAGGGAAGGGATGCAGTGAGTTTGGGGAGGTAGCCATAATAATGCCAAATATTTCAGGGTTATTTAGTCTCCTTATGAAACACCTAGAATATGCAACCTATTGTACACACATCTAGGATCCCAGTATAGCCAGTTCAGTGTTTTAGAGATACTTGCATTTGTATTTTCAAAGTAGGAATCAACTGCAATGGTAAAATGTAGTATAGAGGCTAATGTTTCAGGATGAAGGACAGTTTCCAATGTCTTTCAAACACATCATGTAGGCAGCCATCTGTTCTGTGCATGCACAAGGTCAGCTCTGTGAGCTGACATTATATAATGTGTCATTTACTATCACTGCTAAAACACACCACTTTTAAATTACTGCATTGAGGGCAGGGACTTTGGGATAGAACCTACCATGGGACGAGATATTAAAATCTTAACCCAAAGAGAATTTTTTGAAGGTTCTCTTTCTTCCTTCTGCTCATTGTCATTCACCTGGAAGAAGTCCTGCATTCTCTCTCTGGGAGGAGACTCCTGCTCAATGGGATACTGAACTTGTGGGAACAGCTGTCCCTATGTGGCCAGAAGGCTGAGTTTTCTTCAAGATCACAAGTGAAGCACTTCATTGTCAAGATGCCTTATTAAGATAATGTAGCTCTGAGTTTATTAGTGCTAATGTGAGAGAGTGAGAAGTGATTGAAATACTTGATACTGAGGAACACTTTCAAATATAGAACAAGTTTTCAGCCAGTTAAGGAGTGAAATCTTCAAAGAACCTCTGCTGCTCTCCCTGCTTATGCACAATTAAGCAAGACTCCTAGGTAGGAAATATTGCAATGGCCACCTTATCCACCCCCTACCTCTAGTCAGGATGATTCAAACCCACTGGGCATGATCACAGTGGCCCCAGATGAGGTCTTCAAACAGAAACAGACAAAGCTTTACAAACTTGCTGGTCCATTCCTGCACACCTTTATCCTCAGGAGGGATTTCTTGAGGATGAGTCCACTTTTCGTCACTAGAGTAAATTCTGTTTTAAAGTTTCCCAGATAAAAGTCTATGGTTATTACTAAATCTGGACTATCAGCCAGGTCCCATTTTATATTCTTTAATTTACTTACCCTCATAGCAACCTTACCAGGTGAGAATTAGTATCAAAAAATAGAGAAAGAGAAAGAGGATGGGCAACATTTCCAAAACCACTTGATAAATTTTAGAGCTAACTTTCAAATTAAGTGCCCTTCCCCATATGTCTCCAACACTTACAGAGGGACATTGTTTTACATTTTTTCCCTTTCCTTCACCTTAAAATCAGCTTCAATTTTCTTCACCTTACATTACAGAGCCTACATTTTAGCACTTGCAAGCTATATGCTAACTTTTCATCATCTTCAGGGCTCTTCATTCAGTCATCAAATAGTTACTATGCCCAGAACTGTACTGGGTTCTGGGACCATCACAGGTAAACAAAATATACATGTTTTATCTCAAGATGAAGCTGAATTAAATGTGAAGGAGACAAAGATTCATCAGAACTGCATAGTAATTCATAACTAAAAATAGCAAATAATGTAACATGGAACACTTACAAATAGAGCTGGAGAAATACATTACCGAGAATGACATTTCCACCAAGAACTGATGGGTAAGGATTCCACAAAAAAATATTAAGAGAAGATCTCTAGCCCTGTGGTAGAGGAGAAAAGTGGGAACCACTTTTCTAAAAAAAGAGCTAGAAATGAAGGATAAAGTGGGCGGCTTAGGGAAGAAAGTAAGAAGATGAAGTTGAAGCCCAAAGTAAAAGGAGTATGTGAACATTGTTGCAGGAACACAATGGTGGGTACCCTCACATGGGATAAAGCCAGAACTCACATGGGATCTCACTATCGATAAAAAGTGGACCGGTAAGAAAAAAAAAAAAACAATCACCCTCAGCCAGAAGGTTGCACAGAGGAAGTTCTCTCTCAGTAGTGTTCAGGTAGGACAAGAATTATAGTTTCCCCTAAGAATTGATAACCAGAGGCCACAGTTAGGATTTTCAAATTATATTTTAAATTTAAAAATTGTGCATTTTAACTGTTAAACTACTATAAAAAAATTGTCCTGTCCTGGTGAGATCCCTTGTGCCTCTGTCAAGAGAAAACGCAAAACATCACTGGAATGATACTACTTCAACCCGCAGTCAGTTAATGCTTTTAAACGAAGCTTTCGCAAATACTAGCTCACAATCTAAATTTTAAAACCTAGAAGCAGGGGTAAATGCCACCAGGAAGGAACAAAACAGAACAACAGGGGGCAAACGTGGAAGGGGGTGGTTCTTGACCTCAGTAAACATGACAAAACCATCTTTCACAAGCACAGAACCTAAAAGCAACTTGAGGAAAAAGGCAGATGTCCTACAATGAAATCATAATTAGACAAATAGTATGTGTTCTCAGTAGGCATAGCATAAGCCAGAAACAGTTTGGCATATTTCAGGGTGCTGAGATAAAAAGAATGTGAATTTCGAATTCAGGGATTAAGGCAGAATAAAGGCATTTTTACATACAGGTGAACTCAAGAATTTGGAAGAGCTTAAAAGTATACTTGGGGAAGAACTCAAAGATTCTCAGAAAAAATTTCTGAGATGTAAGGAGAATAAGGAGAAAAGATATCAATACATATGTTGGTAAATCCAAACAAGCAATGACCATATAAATAAATAATAACCATAATGCTAATTGAAGAGATTTTTAAACCTCAAGGTGGAAGTAATGTAAAAAGTAAGGTAGGAATAAATGATTCGAGTGAAGTACATTAAGTCTTATATTATCTGAGAGGAGCGTGGGAGTATTAGCATTAGATTTTCTACAGTAGTTATGTCTGTCAAAATTGAAGAGTCAACTTGACAGAAAAAGAAGTTGTAAACTGCCAAATATATAAAGAGAAAACAAAAGAGGGGAGAAAAAAAGAAAACTCAATCAATACAAAGAAACAATGAAAAAGCATGGTGAAGAAAAATACAAAGTAGAATGTATATAAACCCAAATATCAGAGTAAGGACAGTAATGCAAATCAATACCACCAGTTTGAATAATGAGATTTTCATCCTAGATATTGAAGGAAAATGTTCAATTTATTCAGTTTCTGGAAACACGACAGTTAAAGTACCTGGGCCCTCCTGTGGAAAACTAAATAAACTGTGATATATATCAATATCATATATATCACATGCATATATGAAATAAAATCATTTTCTTGAATACAGCCAACTTTCCTCTTGAACACATTGTTATTCCCAATGAAAATGAACATGTGTGAGTTGAGGACTTGTATCATTAGAAAACAGAAGATGGGTCCAGGGCTTTGCTTTACTGTATAAGTTCACACTGCACAGAGCCATACTTTTAATGTAAGGGTGAACTAAAATATGATTTCTTCCCCTGCCACATTTCTACCACCCAGAAAACAGCAACAACATTTGACTATCTCATTCATTGATATTGACTGGAGGTGGAAATAAAAATCTCATTGAGCAACTAAAACCATATTATGATTCAAACACAGGTGTTCAAGCCAAATGGACACTACCTGAGTTGACCAAATCACCCCAAACCAAGAATTATCATTTTTTCCAAACCAAGAGTTATTTTGGGTCCTCAAAGAATGGCTATATCCCAAGCACCTGGGAAGCACATAGAAACATTCTCTAGAGAAACTTACCTTTGCCCTGGCCACAAAAACTTTTGCTCAAATAAGTTTCAAGGAAAGTAGTATCTCACACATAAAAATAACCAAATGTACAAGGAAATAAGACATTATTATGAGAAAGGGGCAGCTGAAAAAAAGGGGCAAAGCTAATACTGCAAAACCTTTTGGATGACGGAGTTAATGCAAAACATTATTAAGTGACTGTATTTAATACATTTCAATAAATTGAAAGAGGCATTACAGTAAGAATAAACAACAAACAAAATTTAAACAAAGCTAAGAAAAATTTATAGAAATGCATAATATAATAATGTAACTTAAAACTCCATCTTTGACCAAACAGCAGAATGGATACAATTAAAGAATAGTGAAAGGGAAAATCAAGAGAGTAAGGGAAGGTACATCAGAGAAACAAAGAGATGGAAATATAAAGACCAAGGGCTGGAGGACAGAGTTAGAAGAATTAACATGTCTTAAATGGAACGCCACCCAGGGGGAGAATGGGGTGGAAGCAATATAGATAGAAAATATAGATAGAATATAGATAGAAAATGGCTTAGATTTACCAGAAAAATGAGAAGCCAAACAATACGAAAGAAGAATGAATAAGAAGAAATCAAGAGCTAGAGAGAACTTTGGATACAATGCTATTTAAATTAAAAAAAAAAAACGGGGTTTCCTAGAAGGAGTGTAAAGAGGACTAACAGCAAAAATGGAAGTCTCAGGACAATGGATAGTTTCCACCATAGGCAGATGGAAGGTAAATGTCAACTTACTAAATTATATTCACCACAAAGTTTTCTTAAGAAGGAATGTAAAATAAAACCTTTTTATATGGCAATAGAAAATGGACAAATTTTGTATCTGGCAGAACTTTATTTATTTATCTAAAAAAAATTTTTTTAATGTGTGTTTATTTTTGAGAGAGAGAGAGAAAGAGAGAGAGAGGAAGGGCCAGAGAGAGAGGGAGACACAGAATCTGAAGCAGGCTCCAGGCTCCGAGCTGTCAGCACAGAGTCTGAATGTGGGGCTCAAACTCACAAACCGTGAGATCATGACCTGAGCCGAAGTCGGACACTCAACCGACTGAGCCACTCATGTGCCCCTCTGGTACAACTTTATTAAAGACAATTCCAAAGGATGTGCTTCAGGTGAGAGGAAAATAAACCCAGGAAAAAAAAATCTGAGACTCCATGATAAATTAAAAAAAAAAAAAAAAGGAATTGCAAAACTATGGGTAAATAGAAACAAACATTTGCCATATAAATCAATTATAATAGTATTTTGAGATTATAAAATATAAAATAAAACCAGACTATCTGACAATGGTGGCATGTAGATTGGGACAGGTTGATCAGAGATAATATGGAAGATATTTATATACCCTTAAATGTTCTAAAATTAGATCCCTGTGTTATTTGCTAGGAACCAAAAAAAGGTATCGACTAACCTGAGATTTTGGTAAGTTACATATTATCTTTAAATTTATAGGATAACATTAAAATAATAAGAATAAATGATGAAATAACCAAATTAGCAGATCAAAAATAGAATGAAAAAAGGAAATAATCAAAAACAAGGCAAGAAAATAAAGAAAAAGAAACAAAATGCTGAGCAAAAGAAAGCACAAAATACCGTTAGAAATATACCTAAACAGGTTAGTAATTATAATAAAGTAAAATGAATTTAAAGGTCAAGTTAAAATAAAACACTGTCAGACTTGGAAAGGGTACATCTACGTTATCTATGTGAAATATGTTTATAATATAAAAATACAGAAAGGAGAAGTAAAAGGGCAAAAAAAAAGATATACTGAGTAAATGCTACACTTAAAAAATACAGCTCATTCTATGTACCACTATGTTTATTGCAGCATTATTTATGATAGTTAAAATATAGAAGAAAGCCAAGTGTCCGTCAATATGAGTTAAAAAAAAAAGATGTGACATGTATGTACATGTACACACACACACACACACACACACACACACACATTAATATTACTCAGCCATTAAAAAGAATGAGAACCTTGGTTGAGGTCATGATCTCATGGTTTGTGAGTTCTAGCCCCACATTGGGCTCTGTGCTAGCAGCATAGAGCCTGCTTGGGATTCTCTCCCAGTCCCTCTCTCTCTGCCCTTTCCCTGCTTGCACTTTCTCTCTTTCTCAAAATAAGTAAATAACTTAAAAAAAATAAAAAAAGGGTGAGATTCTGCCATTTGCAACAGCATGGATGGACTGAGAGGTCCATGCTAAATGAACTAAAAGAAAAAAAAATTCCAGATGATTTCACTTATATGTGAAATCTAAAAAGTAAAACAAATGAATAAACAAACTAGTAGAAACAGACCTATAAAAACAGAAAACAAACTGATGGTTGCCAGAGGGACAGCAATGGAGGGATCGGAAAAAGGGGTGAAAGGGAGGGGAAGATATAAGCTTCCAGCTACCCAATGAGATAAAAGGGATTGTCAGCCAATGTGATTGTAATACACGGGGTAGCCACACTCACAGTGAGCATAACATAGTGTATAGATTGTTGAATCAGTAAGTTGTACACCTGAAAGTAATGTAATGTTGTGTCAACTGTACTTTAATAAAAAAGGGTTTTTTTAATTAAAAAATTTAAAAATAAGAAATTTTTTTGAAATAAATTGCCAAGTCTAATTTCAACAGAAAAAGCAGCTATAACGATAATATGGTAATTGGCGATTTAGGCAAAACAACATTACTAGGTGTTGAGAAAGTCTTTTTCATAATTATTAAATGTTTAGTCACCTCAAAAGAGTAAAACTATAAACTTGCACTTTGTAAAAAAAATAGTGTTATATATGTTATGGGTAAATATAATTATAATTAAATATATAAATATATATACATACATATGTAAATATATATACATATATACATATGTGTGTGTGTGTGTGTATCCCAATAAAAATAGGCAAAACAGAGGTAAAACAGGAAAATCAACAATTATAGTGAAACATATTTTTTAGACACTTTGGTCAGTAATGGATGGATTAAGCAGATAAAAGATCCACAAGGGCATGAAACATTTAAATAGCTCACTTAACGCCAGGTATAGAACACTTTACCTAATTCCTGCAAAATATTCTTCCTTTTCCAGTGCAAAAAATAGATTCGAAATTGTACCACACTGGGCCATTGGATGTCTCAACAAATTCCAAATGATTAGCAGGTTTCAGTTTTAAATGGTAGTTAAATTCTCTTATCTTTGTTCTTTGACCCATAAATCATTGAATTTCATAATTTCAAAACTGTGCAACATTTCTACTGATCGTTCTAACATTCATTTGAAAAATTTAAATCAGACTTCATATCATACACAACATACATCCCAGGTGGTTTAAAGATTTAAATGTACAAGAAAACACTATAAAACTTTTAGAGGAAAATAGAGCAGAAAATCTGTATGATCTTAGGATTTCCTAATGAGACACAGAAAGTGTTATAGTCATAAGGCAAAATACTGGTACATTCATCTGCATGAAATTCTGTTCATTTTAAAAGTCACAAAGAAAGTGGAAAAGCAAGATCAAACTTAAAGAACACATGTGCATCTCATTTATCTCCAGCATATATTAAAGAACTTTTACACATGAGAAAATAGTAAATAAAAGGGAAAGGCATTTCATAGAAGGGAGTACAATAGACTCAAACGTTGGAAGAATGTGAAGTCTCACAAATAATTAGAGGTATAGTTATAAATAGAGATATACAAATCTACAAATCAAAACCACCATGAGATTTTCCGTCCTTCAGATGGGCAAAATTTAAAAGTGACACATTATCAAGTGATAGCTGGAGTGTGTGGAGGAACAGAAATGCTCATCTATTTCTGATGGGAAGATAAAAACAGTAAAGCTATTTTGAAAACCAGTTTGACATCACTAATTGAGCTGAAAATATACAGCAAACCCAGTAAGACTTATTAACTCCACTATTCTGTGTATAACTTAGAGAATTTTTTTTCCCATATGCACCATAAGCCAGGTTCCAGAATATTTGTGGAAGACTTGTTATAAAGAAATAACGAAACAAAACAAACCAAAAACCAAAAAAATGGAATTATCCAAATGTCCATCAACAATGGAAAGATTAGTCTGTTATGGTATATTCTTAAAATTATCTAAAACACAGTATGTAAAATTAATGAAATAAAATGCTGCAACATTGATGCATCTTTAAAAGATGATGTTGACCAAAAGAAATAAGTCTCAAAAAATTCATATAGTATGATTTTAGTTACAAAAGTTTCAAAGGAGATAAATCTAAAAATGTATTGTTTAGGGATGCACAAATATGTGGTTGGGTTCTAAAACTACAAAGGAAAAGCATGGTAATAATTAACAAAGGGAATAAAAATGGCCAATAAACACAAGAAAGGTATTCAGTTCACTAGTAAACATGGAAATGCAAATTAAGACAATAAACATATCCTATTTCAAATCCAGATGTTGGCAAAAATTAAAAGGTGTCACAAAACCACAATTTGGCAAGGATATAAAGCCAAGTTAAAGTTTCAGATACCCACATCCACTAAATCTAGCAATCTAAACCTAGGTTTATGTCCAGGAGGAATCCATGCATATGGACACAAGCAAACATGTACAAAAATAAAGGGTGATATACAGTATCATTCTAATTAGTTAGCACTAGAATTACAAGAATCAGTGTGGTTAAATCTCAAATCTGTAATGGTGGCTATTTCTATTGACAGAAGTTCAGGAATAGATGCCCAGAAAGTATTACTTTATCTGTATGGTTTAATATTTTATTTCAAGAGAGAGTGATGTGAAGCACGTATGGCAAAAATGATAGGATGTGATGAAGCTAAATGGTGAGATGGCACATAGTATCCATTATACTGTTCTCTATGTAATTTTATATGTTTGAAATATATATTAATAATAATTATGTATAGACAGCAGGATATGATTTATAGGTATAACACATTATATGTGTAGCACACGGTAGAATACTATTTATAGGCAACAGCACATACTGTTCTGGTGTCCTGGTCTTACCTGAGTATCATCTCATTTGTGACCGGTTTCTGAGATGCACACAAAAAAACACTAGCCACCTTCACACAGCTACACACTATTTATCATGCTGGGTTAAGGATGTGTCATCCATTTGCTTCAAGGGACTATGTCCTCATTGCTTATTCTCCTGGTGTCTAACACAGAGGGTTTGGCACAGGAAAGACAACCAATAAACAACTCTTAATGCAGTTGAAAATGATGGGGCTCTATTCTATGAAAAATAGTATGATTTTCAGACCTGGCTTCACATTAAGATCCTAGACCCACTCTAAAGCATATTAGGCAAATTAATCTCCCTGGATTCCATTTTATCAATCAAGATATCATGTTGATTGCTTACTTATACCCCAAGACACTGGAGGTATTTCAAAATTTACAGGTCATTTAATAAACCATACATGTATTTTATTTATTATTGGTTGGTATAGCAACATACAGAAAAAAATTAATCCTGGAATCTAAAATGTCTTGAATTAGCTGAAGTGTTTTCATTGAAATGTTTCAACACGGTGAGATTAAGTAATATATTTAGAGCTTAATATGAGTAGCATGAGGCTAGGGAAACAGCTTACTGAAGCTGAAAAAAATGTTTAAGCTCAGAAGCACTAAGAGGCAGAGTAAAAACTCAGTGGTATGGTTCAACCTGGTTGTTTAGGACTTGGTACCCATTCTGATGGAGTTTCTGCTGGTGCTGAATTGTTTGTTAAATATTTGGACTACCATTCCTCCTTTGAAGCAATATGATTTAATCAAATATTTAGTTAAAAGTAAATTCCAATACACACCACTCAAAAATTACCAGGTTATATATAGGTCAAATGACATCTATTCAGTCCTATAACTTTATCCAAATTAATGCAGATTTTGCTTTTTAACTTTTTGGTGATTCCAACATGTATATTTTTTTCTTCATTTCTTGAAGTGCTTCAGGGCTATTTAAAACAGCCCCTACCTATTTAAGGTAGGCTGACAGTCTGTAAATCATGAACCCAGTGTTAGATGCATTAAATTATCATCTTATCCCATATGCACATGTGAACAGATGGAAGTAGAGATAGAAATAATAGTAAGATTTAACATACTAGCTTTGGTTGAACTCATGTTTCTGTTACATTTTTATAACTTTTTGGTGAGTATACACATGGGTATGTGAAGGAAGGGCAAAAGGACAGCTATCACTAATTCAATGACAGAAAGCTGAGAAATCAGAAAAGTAATTTCTTCTTCTAAAATCTAGAAAAATGACACTTTCCCTGAGGAGCTAGTTTAAGACGAGAATCTGGCATTCTATAACTAGGAAGGACTGTCGGTCTCCAAAGAGAATCAAAAGGATCAACAGCTTCCCAGAGAGGAGCTCAAGAAAGAGGCTGGAAATGTCAAAAGCATATAAAGGGAAGAGACTGGGGACACTTCTGTTGTGAAAAGTGTTTGGAATATAGTTTGTGACAAGCCTTTGTCACACAATCTCAGATTTTTCTATTCAAATTAAATGTTCTGTACTCAGGTAAATGACTCCTACGAATCCAAGTCCCAATGCCCACTCAACTGGACAGAGTGTACAAAAAGTAATATATTTTGTGGAAGACTAGGCAGAGTCTGTAAACCCTGTTCAATCACAGAATTTTCTAGGCTTTCCTGACTTCTGAAGTGCTGAAAGCAAATAGGATAGCTTGAATACCCGGAGTTGGCCTGGAAGGGTGACTGTCTTTCATCACTAACCTCATTAAGCACTGGAATTGTCTGTAAGAAGGAATAGAAGCATGTGAGGGCTGGAACGGGCAGAGGAGAAAATGGAACATGGTATCTTCCACCGCAGCTCTGGAACCTTGATAGAAGAGGTTAGGATTGGCCATCTCCAGGAAGGCAGGGCTCATGGATTTGTTTGGAAGAAGGATTTGTATTCGAGCACACTGGTTTTATGCATTGCTTTTATGGTAGGTAGAGACCTATACCTTCGAACATTGTTACCTTCATTATCACGGTCAGTGTTTTTATTCTAGGGAATCGTGGTACAGATGGAGATTATGGGGATCATAGTATAGATGGATATTATGGGACCCGCAAACCACCTGCTGGCATTGACAGGATCCCAGAATTCCAAAAGCTGAATTAGTGTCTAAGGGTTCCTTAGCATTCTTAGGAGACAGTGGAAGGAAAGTTAAATTCTGGATGTTTGGTAATTTGAATACACATTTCTCATCTTCTCTCAAAGGAGATGAGGAATAGCCTACCATTCCATTTTGAAAATTTTGCGTCATTAGTGTTTCATACATATAGTACGTAATGAGAAGTAATAATGACAGTGGGTCTCTTTTAAATGCTTAAATATTTTAAACATACAAAAAAACCCAGAATATAGTAAAATAATACCCCATATTACAGTCAGCCAAATTCAGCCTGTTTTTTTCAGAATGGTTTCATCTATAATTTTGTGTTGGCATTTAATTTTTTTTTTTATTAAAAAAAAAATTTTTTTAATGTTTATTTATTTTTGAGACAGAGAGAGAGCATGAACAGGGGAGGGGCAGAGAGAGAGGGAGACACAGAATCTGAAACAGGCTCCAGGCTCTGAGCTGTCAGCACAGAGCCCGACGCGGGGCTCGAACTCACGGACCCACGGACCACGAGATCGTGACCTGAGCTGAAGTCGGCCGCTTAACCGACTGAGCCACCCAGGCGCCCCGGCATTTAATTTTTTACATATACTTTATACCCAGTGAAATGTATAGATATTATTGTGTAAAATTACAAAAGGCTTGGTTAATGCATAAACCCATATGATTGTCTTATTAATGGATTGCTATCACCCCAGAGGTTCTCCTGCATCCACTTCTAATCAATTCTCACTACTCATAGGCAACCAGTTTTTGATTACCATTGGAAAAGATTGGTTTACCTGTTCTAGAATTTATGTAATTGAAACATTCAGTAATTGGCCTATTTATCTCAGCTTTTAGCTCAGAATAGTTGTGAGATTTATCAATATGGTTGCATATATAAGTAATTCATTGTTTTTATTGCTTAATAGAAATTCATTACATGAATGTTTCATTCATTAAATGAATGTATTCATTCCACTAATGAAAACAAAAATTTTTTGAGGTTTTGGCTATTATGAATAAAACAGTTATATAAACATTGTATAAGGCTTTTTGTGGATATATATTTTCAGTTCTCTAGAAGTGGAATTTCCAGGTGATAGGGTAGAAGTATATTTAAATTGTAAATAGTTTTCTAAGTTGGTTTTTCAGTATTTCATCCCACCAACAATGTATGACTATGCTGACTGTCCTGCACCCCCATCAACACTTTGTGTTGTCAATTTTATTGAAATTAGCCATCTTAGTGTGTGTGTAGTGGTATCTTACTATGGATTTAATATGCATTTTCCTGACAACTAATGATGTTAGAGACTATTTCATGTGATTATTAACCACTCCTTTTGGAGGTATTCTTTAATTATTTTTAGTTTTTTAGGAATTTATTATTGAGTTTACGAGTTCTTTGCATATGGTGGACGTTAAGTCTTTGTTACATGTACATATTGTGACTATTTTCTCCCAATTAATGGATGGTCTACTCCTTTTCTTGATAGGTTTATTCTTGAACATATTTTAAGTTTAAAAAAGTACAAAGTATATCCCTGTGTCCTAAGAAATCTTTTGCCTATACCTAAAATTTTAAGATCTTCTCCTTTGCTTTGTTGGAGAAGAATGTTCAGATTTATAATCCACCTCAAATTATTTTTGGAAGTGGGAGTTAAAATTTAGTTTTCCATGTGGATATACAGCCATTCCACGATCTGTTGTTGAGAAGACTTTCATTTTCCATAGTTGCATTTTGTGCTTTTGTCAAAAATCAATAGAATGTATAAGTATGGGTCATTTTCTGGACCTCTATTCTGTTTCACTGATTTATAATGTTTTTCTTATATCAATAACCCACTGCCTTGATTAATGTTGCTCATAGTAAGACTTATGAATTATGCGTGTAAGGTAATATAAGTCTTTTGATTTTGTATTTATTTAAAATTGATTTGATCAAGATATTTGAGATCATTTGCATTTCCATTTAGAATCATCTTGAGAATTTCTACAAAACACCTCCTGATACCGTGAATGTGATTGGTATTGCTTTGAATTAATGGGACAACTTGGGAAGAATATAAATTTTAACAATATTAACTCATCTAACCCACAAATATAATACAGCTCTTCATTTATATAATTTTCCTTTATTGTCTATCATCAATATATTCATTAAGTATAAAAATCTCTGATCCTACTGTAAGTGGTATTTTCTAACTTTATTTTCTAAATGTTTGTTGATAGTACATAGAAATGCACTTAATTTTTGTATATTGACTGTATATTGAAATCTTGCTAAATTAGCATATTTATGTTCTAGTAGCTTTTGTGTGTGTGGATTCTTTAAGATTTTCTAAGCACCTAATCATGCCTTCTACAAAAATAATTTTATTTTTATTTTTATAAGATTTTATTATACCTTTATTCCTTTTCCAATATTTGTTTTTTCCTCATGTAGATCTAGGTGTCTGGTCTATATAACTTTCTTTCTGTCTAAAGAATTTCTTTTAACTTTTCTTGCAGAGCAGGTCTGCTGGTAATTCCCTTAGTTTGGGGGGCAGGGGCATGGTTCTGAGAAAATCTTTTTATCATCTGCACTTTTGAAGATTTTCACTTGATATACAATTCTAAATTTCTTTTAACACTTTAACTATCTCACTCCATTGTCTTCTGGCTTGCATGATTTTTAAATGAGAAGTCCAACCTAATTCTTACTCCTGCTCTAAAGATAGGCTCTTTTCTTTCTATTATTCATTCAAGATTTTCTCTTTGTCTTTGGTTTTCCACAGATGGAGTATGCTGTGCCTGTGTATAGATTTTGGGTTTTTATCCTCCATGGTGTTCTCTGGACTTCCTCTATCTGTGGTTTGAGGCCTATCGTTAATCCTGGAAAATTCTCATTCATTATTAATTCAATTATTTCTTCTGTTCTGTTCTCTCCTTCTTCTCCTTCTGGTATTCTAATTATGCTTATGTTATACTTTTGGAAATTGTCCCATAATTCTTGGGTATCTGTTATATGGTTGTTTTCCTTCTTTTTTCCTCTTTGAATTTCGGTTAGGGAATTTTCTTTTTTTTTAAACGTTTATTTTTGAGACAGAGAGAGACAGAGCATGAATGGGGGAGGGGCAGAGAGAGAGGGAGACACAGAATTGGAAGCAGGTTCCAGGCTCTCAGCCATCAGCCCAGAGCCCGACGCAGGGCTCGAACTCATGGACCGCGAGATGGTGACCTGAGCTGAAGTCAGACGCTTAACCAACTGAGCCACCCAGGCGCCCCATCGGTTAGGGAATTTTCTATTGACTTAGCTCCAAGCCCACTGAATCCCTCTTTGTCTATGGCAAATCTATCCATGTGCCCATTAAAATCATTCTCCATTTCTGTTAATTATAACTTTTCATTTCTAAATTTTTTATTTGATTCTTAGAGTTTCCATCTCTGCACTTCTTACATTATCAAGCATGTTGTCCACTTTTTCTGTTAAATCACTGAACATATTAATCATAGTCATTTTTACTTCTTATTGGATAGTTCTGATAGCTGATTCTCGTTCTGGAACTCACTTTGTTACTTCAGATATTTTTCTTGCTTCTCAGCATGCTGTATTATTAATACATAGCTAATCCTGTAGCTATTGTAAAAATCACAGCACATGTAGTGGCTTATACCAACAGAAATTTATTTGCTCACAGTTCTGGTGGCCATAATTCTGAAATCCAGGTGTCCACAGAGATACTTTCTATCTGGAAGCTTCAAGAAAGAATGTGGTTTTCACTGCTTCCACCTTTTGTCAGCTGTTGATTGAAATTCTTGGGACTTGTGGGTGAATTTCTTTATTCTCTGCCTCTGTCTTCACAGGGATTTTCTCTCTTCATGTTGTCTTTCTCTGCCTCACTTGTATAGGGACAGTTTCTACTGGATTCAGACTCCACCCAGAAAATCCAGGATGCTTACTTCATCTTAAATTACATTCTTCAAAGATTGCTCTTTTTCTCCAAATGTAACATTTATAGAGTCTGGGAGTTAGGATATGAATATGGAGTTAGGATATTTTGGGAGGTCACCATTAATCCTATTACACATGTCCTATAAATTTGTTGAAAGCTGGACATGATGTATCAGATTACAGGAACTGCAATTCCTATAGACAGGATTGTTTGTGTTACTGGGGTGCCTGGGGGGCTCAGTTGGTTAAGTATCTGACTTCAGCTCAAGTCATGATCTCGCAGTTCATGAGTTAGAGCCCTGCATGGGACTCTGTGATGACAGCTCAGAGCCTGAAACCTGTTTTGGATTCTGTGTCTCCCTCTCTCTCTGCCCCTCCCCTGCTCATGCTCTCTCTCCCTCTCAAAAACAAATAAACATTAAAAAAATAACAAACAAACAAATGAAAAACCTGCTCCATGGTTTTATAATAGCATTATTTTTACCCTGAAGGGCATCCTGTGAGCATAGCTGTGATGGTTAATTTTTTCTGTAAACTTAACTGCAACCCAGGGTGCCCAGGTATTTGTTTAAACATCACTCTAGGTGTGTCTGAGAGTTTTTTGGGGTGAGATTAACATTTGAACTGGTAGGTAGACGAAGTAAGGGATTGCTCTTAACAATATGTTCACCCTTCATTCAGTTGGTTGTAGGACTTAATAGAACAAAAAGCTAAACAAGAAAGAACTGGCTTTCTCTTCCTGACAGTCTTGAGCTAGGACAGAGGTCTCATCCTGGCTTTGCACCAAGAATGGAACTCACACTGTTTTCTTTTCTGGTTGTCAGGCCTTTATATTGTAGATTTGGGGACTTTTCAGCCTCCACAATCATCTGAGACTAATACCTATTAAAAAATCTTTCTTCCCTCTCTCTATAAATGATGGGTAAATAAAGCTTTCTAGATTAATCAATCAATCGATCTACCTAACTACATACCTTCTATTTGTTCTGTTTCTCTGAAGAACCCTGACTAAATCGGTAGACCAGCCCCAGATCTTTATATAGACCAGAAGTGCTTGGTTGCACTTCCTGTTTGTGCATATAATTTGATATGGGGAGGGGGGCATAGAGTCAACCACAGGAACTTAAATAACTACTACTAACCATTCTATTTCATGAATATCTGCGACATTAAAGAAGACAATACACTCAGAATGAGATGTTATTTTATATTACAACCACAGGATGTAGTATTTTCAAAAGAATCAAGCTTGGTATGGAAGCACATGGATCCAAATGTAGCCACAGGCAGCATTAGCAAGGGATGCAGGCAGGCTGCACCTGATGTGTTCATAGAGATCCTTTGTTAGCATGGTCTTTCCATAAAAACATTCTTAATTACAAACTCATTAAGGATGCACTAAATTGTCCATTTGTCAATTTGCTATTCTGTGGGGAGAAAATGATATATAATAAATGCTCATTATAACTATTATGTTATCCCCAAAGCATGTTTCAGGTGTCTGAATGCTATTTTGGGCACAAAACACTGTTGCCTATTTCCACAGAGAGTGCTCACTGCTTCTTATTCTCTCTATTGCCTGATTAAAGAAGAAACAAATACTTTAACCTACATTTACAGTCAGCCTGTAATGGGGACAATAAGGGAAATACTGGCTAGCAATGGCTAGCAATGGCTAGCATCAGCACCTGGATGCTACCTGGATGTTTCCTAATGGTTGGATGGCATTTATGTGCTAACAACCTGAGGAAGTCTGTTCCAGGACCACAGGTGCAGACAGAGGTCTGAGAAACTGGGAAGGTATAATTATCTACACATTGGAGAGAGGGAAGGTGGGAAGAACAAAAATATTTGTGACCTTGTCAAAGATTATCACAAGGTTTTTACTTGCCAGGAAGTCATAAATAGAAGGCAAACTTATTTGGGTGAATGTTGTGGATTCTCCTTGGAGAGCCAGTCACCATTTAAAAATGTTTTGGAACCCATACTAGAAAAAACAACAGATTCCAAGGGAGCTGTTTAATCATATATATAGCTCACTTAATACCAGGGTTTCTCAACCTCAACCTAGGTATTGTTAACATTTGGGACTGAATAGTGTCTTGTCATGGGGGGCTGCCTTGTGTACCTTGGCCTCCACTCACCCGTGACCCTGACCCCCCCCTCCCCACTGTGTCAACAACAAATGTCTGCAGACATTATCAAATATCTACTAGGGGAGAAAACCGCTCCCAGTTTTTGTGAACCACTGTTCAACATGGGAAAGATTTCTTCCCTTGAATAGCTAAAATTTTAAAGATCTTTCTGAATTGGCTTTTTAATGAGATTTTTTTTTTTTGCATGCCAATGGCCAAAGACTTCTACACATTTTTGCCTTTTCGTAAAAAAAAATGTTTTAAATTTTTAATTTTCTTAAAAGCTACCTTGACAATATATTAAAATAAGGGTCAACCTTTTTTTTTTTTTCCTCTCTAAAGGGTCACAATTAAATACTTTAAGTTTGATCCACCCTTGCAAAAGCTGAACTGTGCTGTTGCAGCATGAAAGTTGCTATGTCACAGATAATATGTAAAAGAATGGTCATGGCTGGAGATATATATATATATGTATATATATGTACATGTATATATATATATATATATGTATACATATACATATATATATCTCCATATATGTATGTGTGTGTGTGTGTGTGTATATATATATATATCTCCAATGATGGATAGTTAGACTGTTTCCCTATCTTGACTATTATACATAATACTGCAGTGAACATGGGGATGCATATATCTTTTTGAGTTAGCATTTTCATTTTCTCAGATAAATATCTAGAAGTCGAATTGCTGGACCATGTAGCAGTTCTATTTTTAAAACTCCATACTGTTTTTCATAGTGGCTGCACCAATTTACATTCACACCAACAGTGCATGAGGGTTCCCTTTTCTCCACATCCTTGCCAATACTTGGTATTTCTTGTCTTTTTGATAATAGCCATTCTGACTTGTGTGAGTTGGTATCTCATTGTAATTTTGACTTGCATTTCCCTGATGATGAATGATGTCGAGCATCTTTTCATGTGTCTTTTGGCCATTTTTATGGCTTCTTTGGAAAGATGTTTGTCCATATCCTCTACCTATTTTCAATTGGATTTTTTTTTTTGCTATTGAATTTTATAAGTTATTTATATATATTTTAGATATTAGCCCCTTATTGGATATGTAAGTATTTGCTCCCATTCTGTAGGTTGCCTTTTCATTTTTTTGTAGGTTTTCTTTGCTGTGCAGAAGCATTTTATTTTGATGCTATCCAACTTGTTTATTTTTTCTTTTGTTGCCTTTACTTTTGATGACAATTCCCAAAAAAACATCAAGACTGATGTCAGGGAGCTTACTGCTTATCTTTTTTTCTAGGACTTTTACATTTTAAGGTCTTACATTCAAGTCAATGATCTGTTATGAGTTAATTTTATGAATGGTATGAGTCTAATTTCATTCTTTTGCATGTGACTGTCCAGTTTCCCCGATGCAATATATTAAAGAGACTGCCCTTTCCACACTGAATATTCTTGGCTCCTTTGTCATAGGTTAATTGATCACAGATGCATGGATTTATTTCTATGCTTCCTATTCTGTTCCATTGAACTGTGTGTCCATTTTTTATGCCAATACCTTACTATCTTGGTTACTACAACTTTTGTAAGAAAGTTGGAAATAAAGGAGCATGATGCCTCCAAACATATGAGATGCAAGAAAAGCAGTTCTAAGTGAGATGTTTACAACAATAAATACCTACTTCAAAAAAGACAAAAAAAAAAAAAACAAGAAAAATATCAAACAAACAAGGAACTAGAAAAAACAAGCAAAACCCAAAGTTAGTAGGTGAAAGACAATAACACAGATGAGAGAAGAAACAGATGACATAGAGAATAAAAAGACAATAGAAAAGATAAATTTTCTTTGAAAAGATAAAAAAAATTAACAAATCTTTATCTGGAATTACCAAGAAAATAAGAGGAACCCCTCCCCAAAACATAGTCAGAAATAGAAGAGAAGTTACAACTGATATTACAGAAATGCAGAAAATTATAAGGGACTACATGCACAATTTTATGTCACAAATTGAACAATCTAGAGGAAATGGATACATTCTGAAAAGTTACAAACTTCTAAGACTGAATCATGAAGAAGCAGAAAATCTGAACAGACCAGTTGCTAGTAAGGAAATGGAATAAATAATCAAAAGCCTCCCAATAAACACCAGTGCAGAACTAGGTGGCTTCACTGATAATCTCCACCAAACATTCAAGGAATAAATGCCAACCTTTTTCAAACTCTTCCATGAACAGAAGAGGAGGGAACATTTCAAACTCATTTTATAAGACTAGCATTATTCTGATACTAAAACCAGACAAAGACATCACAAAAAAAAGGAAGATTAGAGACCAATATTCTTGATGACCACAGATGCAAAAATCCTTAACAAAATATTAACAAACTGAATTTAATGAGACATTAAAAGGGTCATACACTTGATCAGGTATGATTTATTCCAGGGATGCAAGGATGCATTGACACATGCAAATCAGTGAGTGTGATGTACACATTTTAAAAAATGAAGGATAAAAAATTATATGATCATCACAGCTGATGTAGAAAAGACATTTGACAAAATTGAATATCCATTTATGACAAAACTCAACAAAATGTATATAGAGGGAATGTAACTCAACATAATTAAGGTCTTATATGATATACCCACAGCTAATATCCTACTCAATGGAGAAAAGTTTTCATTTCCTCTAAGATCAAGAAGACACCGATGTCCACTTTTGCCACTTTTATTTGACATCATATTGGAAGTCCTAGCCAGGGGAATTAGGCAAGAAAAAGAAATAAAATGCATCCAAATTGGAAAGGAAGAAGTAAAATTGTCATGATTTGCAGATAAAATATTATACATGGAAACCCCTAAAGACTCCACCAAATACTGTTAGAACTAATAAATGAATTCTGTAAAGTTCCAGGGTGCAAAATCAATATGTAGAACTCTATATTTCTATACAACAATAAATTATCAGAAAGAGAAATTAAGAAAACAATCACATTTACAGTCACACTACGAAGAAAAAATACCTAGGAATATATTTAACGAAGGAGGTGAAAAATCTGTACCCAAAAAATTATAAGACAGTGATGAAAGAAATTGAAGAGGACACAAAGAAATGGAAAGATATCCTATGCTCATGGAATAGGATAATTATATTAAAATGTCATTCTGTCCAAAGCAAACTACAGATCAATGCAATCCATATAAAAATTCCAATGGCATGGTTTTCACGGGAATAGAACAATTAAAAGAAAATTTTAACGTTTATTCATTTTTTTCAGAGACAGAGAGAGAGCCTGAGTTGGGAAGGTACAGAGAGAGGGAGACATAGAATCTGAAGCAGACTCCAGGCTCTGAGTCAGCAGAGAGCCCAATGTGGGACTCGAACTCATGAACCATGAAATCATGACCCGAGCTGAAGTTGGCCACTTAACCAATTGACTCACCCAGGTACTCCAAAATAGAACAATTTTAAAATTTGTATGAAATGATAAAATGTAAAACTTTTCAAGCATCATATTTGGTGGGTAGTTTCTGTTAACATATTCACAGTAGAGAACAAAGAGCAGAAGAGATTTAAATTAGACATAATAGAATACTTCTAAATGTAAAACATAGTATAGTAAGAAAATAATTATTCATTAAGTGACTACTTTACGACATGCACTACGTGAGTATTTTCACACAGATCTTCAACTGTGTGTGGGGGTTATTATCCTTAAATTACATACAAAGATACTGGTTCAGAGAGTTTAAGCTATTTGAGTAAGGTCACACAACTAATAAGTGACAGAGCCCTGATTCAAACAAAGATGTTGTGACCTAATTCTTGTGCCCTTTTCTTACATGCCTCATTTCTGCTCTGAAAGACAATGCAGTATGAAATCACTTTTCTTTTAAAAAAGCTGCTGAAAATAGTCTCCTCACCCTGGAATTTTGTAATCTAATAGTACTGCCATAAGGAGAGAGTTTCATAGCAGATGCCAACAGCATCTATTATCACATTTCAATAGTCATTTTTTTAAAGTTGCATTAGGGCAGTCAGATTGTTTATTGTCGGACAGGAGTTAAAATACCTATGTGAGACTTTGAGGCTCAAGATGAATGAATGGGGCTTTAATCATTAATTCTCTCAATCAATATTTATTAAGAACATGCAGTACACATTGCCTTGTTCTAAGTGTTGAGGATACTATGAGGAAGAAAGCTGATGAGATCCTTGATCTCATGGTTTTACAGTTCAGTGCAAGAGACAGCCAAACAAACACATGAAATAAACAAGTCAGCAGGAGCATTTAAATTAGTAATCAATCCCAGTAAGAATAAAATGTAGAGAGATACGGTGTGTATTGCTGCGGTGATGCTGGTACATGACAAATAGTTCTATCAGGAAAGTCATGGATGAATATGGAAATTTTCAGGGGACGCCTGAATGACCAAAAGAAACTAGGCATGAAAATTTATTTCAAGGAGTTTCCAGGTAGAGAGAACAAGTACAAAGTTTTTGAGGTGGGAACAACTATTGGTCTTAAAATGACATGTTACTGTTTGACAAGCTCCATCTATTTCTAGTTAGCATTTTTATTGTCTAATTCTTAAAAATAAATGTACAGCCCAGCATCAGCTGTTATTTGGGGAGAAATTGCAATGTGAAAGAAAAATAACACATATACAGATACACATGGGGGAAAGAAATGACCCTAAGTAAAACAAGAGTTAATTCAAGGCAGGAGAATGTCACTTTAAAGGCAAGTAACTCAAATTAATATTTTTAGGGAGACTAACAGATATTGCACCTATAAATCAAGAACAGGATGCTAGGTAAAGGAATACTCAAAGAGGTCCTGAAAATTACTGCACAGACTGAAAGTCTGGAAGTATTCACCAGGAGGCCATCTTTGGAATTGAACAGCATCTGTCCAAGAGTCATGTAATCCTCACATGTAAAATAAACCCATTGTGTCCCACACAGAAGTTAAAATTCCATTCAAATGAAGCATGGGGCGAAGGGCTGGATTCTAGAAAGTTGTCTTCTATATTAGGTCCAGATGTGGCTAATGCTCTTTAGGTAGGAGTCCTCTCAATTGGAAGTCACGTGAACTAAAGTGAGGATGCCTGCCCCCATTCCCACCACCACCAATACAGGACAATTACACAGGGACAGGAGGGTCACAACAGCCACCTCCCTTCAACAGGAGGAAGAAACAGAAAGCACACAGCAATCACTCATGCCTAACAAATGTGAACTGCAGCCAGGAACACGTTGCCAGTTCCCGATCAAGGTCCATCTTGTTCCTTGGATGGATATCATTCTACATGCATTTTGACTTCAGCCTCTGAGCCATTTTTCATTTTCCATAAGAAAAAAAAAACATTCTGTAGCCTTCTCAGCCTTCCAGCTTCCTGTCCTTAAGAATTTAGGGCCCCGAAAGACTTTTTTCATTTTGAATAGCCTCTCACCTTTTCATTCTCAAATGCTGTAATTTCTTTAAAAACTTTGTCAGGTTTCTGGTAATTCAAATGATAATTTGCTCTTTTAGACAAAAGTCATACCCACACATCTATTATAGACAAAGCCCTCTGTACACTGGTTGGAGTGTTAGGATGCTAGGAAACAACACCTTTACGGTTTTAGAAGTCCCTACATCCAGCTGAGAGAGTCTATGAGAGGCCACCCTAGTTGTTTCTGAGATATTAAAAGGGACCTTAACCCTAAGATCACATTTTGTTTCTTTTTCTTTTTTTTTTTAAATGTTTAATGTTTATTTATTTTTGAGAGAGAGAGACAGAGACAGAGAGAGCAAGAGAGTACATGAGCAGGGGAGGGGCAGAGAGTGAGACACACACACAGAACTTGAAGCAGACTCCATGCTCCAAGCTGTCAGCACAGAGTCCAACATGGGGCTCTAACCCACAAACCACAAGATCATGACCCGAGCCAAAGTCGGATGCTTAACTGACTGAGTCACCCAGGCGTTCTCCTAAAATCACATTATAACTGAGAAACTCTAGATTTAATAATCCTCCAAAGTCATTTCTTTTTTTTTTTTTTAATTTTTTTTTCAACGTTTTTTATTTATTTTTGGGACAGAGAGAGACAGAGCATGAACGGGGGAGGGGCAGAGAGAGAGGGAGACACAGAATCGGAAACAGGCTCCAGGCTCCGAGCCATCAGCCCAGAGCCTGACGCGGGGCTCGAACTCACGGACCGCGAGATCGTGACCTGGCTGAAGTCGGACGCTTAACCGACTGCGCCACCCAGGCGCCCCTCCAAAGTCATTTCTTATTTGGAGAGTCTTTTTCCAGGGACCCAGAAGATTCTGACTTGGAAATGTTTCTTCTGTTTAAAAATGGAACCCTTTCACTTAGGTTTATCTTTCCCTCTATCCATATTTTATTAAGTAAAGCTAAAGTAATACAGTTGGCACTTCTAAAATCAGGCCTGGAAATTCCCTTTGCCAAATATACAAGTTTATGAGACAGTTTCTATTTCCATGTTGAAGCAGATGCATTACGTTGGTCACCATGATCACAGCCTCCATGGAAAATGTATTTTCTGTCTTTAGAGCCTCCTTGCACAGTAAACACGAGCCCTTCTTGCTTCAGTATGCTGCCCATGCCCAAAGCCAATGCCATGTGTTTAGGTTTTTGTTACAGCAGTACTCCACCTACAATTTATGCTTTGGTTATATATTGTTGCTCAACAAACCATCCAAATACTTAGGGACCTAAAGTAATACTTTATTGTCTTTCATGGTTCTGTGGATTAACCACATTCAGTGGCTGGTTCTTGCTTTGGCTCTTCATGTGCTTACAGTCATATGGCAGCTAATGAGAGTCTCAGGGCCTCTATTCTCCAAGTGGTCTCTCCAGCAGCGTTGCTGATTTGGTATTACCTGTGGTTCAAATCTCAAATGCACAAAAGTAGGAACTGCTAAGCCTTCTTAAAGCTTAGCACTGGGTGTTGTATGGAAACCAATTTGACAATAAATTTCATATTAAAAACAAACAAAAAAAAAAGAGAAAAAAAAAAGCCTAGGCCTAGAACTGGCACATGTCAACTCCACCACATTTATGGGTAAAAATTAGTCATAGGTGAGGCCATATTCACTGATGTAGGCAGCTATATAAATGTACGGACTCTTAGATCCCTAGTCCATTGGGGGTCATTTTCAGAGAAAGAGAATATACCACAGGTATATTATCTCTTGTGTCTTTCTTCTTTTACTTAAGAATATGTTTGTGATATTCATTTATGTGGTTCCATGGAGTTGGTGTTCAGGGTCTTTTTATGGCCATGCTTTATTTCATTGCATGAATATACCACAATTTATTGTTGAAGTCATTTGGATTGATTCTAGTTTTTTTCCGGTGTGAGTAATGCTTTCAAGAACCTTCTTCTGCCTGTCTTTTCATTGCACATGTTTACACATTTAGTGCTTATAGATAACTAAGTGTGTATATACAGAGTGTAGGATAAGATTATGTTCAACCTTAGTGGATAATGCCAAGCATTATTCCAGAATTACCTGCCTGCTTCAAATCTGCCTCCTTACAATTCACCGTGCACATAGTACCCAGTTTGTATTTTCAAATTTAAGCTTAACTGTGTCTCTACTCTGCTTAAAAACCCTCAAATGATTCACATGACACTTAGAATAAAGCCCACACCTCTTACCCTTGCTTATAAAGCCCTCTATGACCTTGCTTCTTCTTACCTCTGCAAGACTTCATACCTCCTCCCTGCCAGTTACTGCGTGTGGCTACACTGATCTTTCAATTTCATAAAAATGCCAAGGTCATATCCACCTAAGTTCTTTTCTTTAATTGTTCTCTAACTCTGGAATGCTGCTTTTCCTGACTTTTTATAAAGGTGTCTTTTTCAATTCATGCAAGAATTATGTACTGAACAACTGTTATATATCAGACAGTACTGTAGATATCAGGATTCATTAATGAACAAAGCAGATAAAAATCATGTTCCTTTTGGAGCTTACATTCTAGCAGAATAGACAAAATGAATAAAATAATGATAAAATCTGTTAGGAGATTAAAAATTCTATGAAAAAAGGAATAAAGGAGAATTAGTGTCATGAGGAAAAATTAGAGAAGGAACAGATACCAAGAGGGAAAGGGATTTTAGAGTTTTAAATGCCAAGTTCATGGTAGGCTTCCTTGAGAAAGTAACATTTGAACAGGGGTTTGAAGGAAGGGAAAGATTTCAGATGTGGATATCTGTGGAAAGAAGGTCCTGGTAGAGGGCAGAGACTGTGCAAAGGCCATAAGGTGGAATTCTGTCTGTTCAATGAAGACCAAGAACTCCAGTGTCGATAAAGCAGACTGCAGCAAGTCGGAGGAGAGATGATGTGGTTCGCACTAAGTAAGGGTAGCAATATGCTGGGGTGAAGCATTATGGACTGTTGAATGTGGAGTCAAGATGTATGTGGAATACAATAGAAATAACGGTTTTGAGGCTGAACAATTAGAAAGATGTAGACGTCTTCCATTAAGATGGAAAAGTTTGCACGTAGGTTTAGGGGTGATCAGGAGATCAATTTGGTACACATCAAACTAAAATTTGTTAGAAATCAAAGAAGAGTTATTTGATGGGCAATGGGATATATGAACCCGGTATTCATATGAGATATAAATTTGGGAATCCACTGTGTTATCAGAATTATTTAAAACCAATGAATATGTGATGAATAGAAAGGAAAACCAAGGATGTGAATTTGTACACCAGCTCCAATATTTACTAGAGTTCTGACCTTGAATATGTTACTTAAATTCTCTGTACTTGAGTTTCTTTATCTGTATGATGAGGCACTAAGGTGTGATAGAGAGTAAATGAGTCAATTCAGCATATGTACTTAGCACATGACTAGCAGAATAGGCACTATATAAATATTACTTATTATCTGGTAGAACATAAATCTATTGGTAGTAGGGATTTTTCTTTCTATTTAGTTTATTGCTATATTCCTAGTACTTATGACAGTGTATGATCTTCAGTTGTCACTTAGATATTTAAACATATTTAAACAAATTTAAAAAATATTTAAACATATTTTTGGACCAGATTATAATGATGAAATCCAGATAATTGGTGATATAAGGTGATTAGGGACAATAACTCTTTAGATGTATTACTGTAATGTCAAAAACAGAAATTGTTTCTACATGAGCATTTGTTTCTACTTCAGTTAGAGGTGAGGGAAAGATAGGGGAGAAGAGTCATAACTGAGGTGGGAGTTTTGAACTGGTAAAGACAGGCTAGACAGGGAAATGTGTGAATTTGGAAGATGGTCTGGGACCACAGAGTATTTGCTTAGAATTTTACTCAGTTCTCATTTGGAATCTCAATTTAAAGAAAGTCTCTACTTCCCTACTCATTGGTAGGATACTTCTTCAGTAAGCAGACATAGTATTTTAATTCTTGCTGCCACATGCGTAACATCAACTCCTCTAAACTTGATATTCTTACATATATTTTTTTAATTTGTGAATATGAGGGAGCCTCTTGTTGGAATTTATAATATTGCCTATAATAAAGTAATATCCATGAACTTTCTTTTTTAAATCCCAGAGTGCTTAAAGTGACTCTTGGAAATGAATGGATTTTAATAATGCTTCAAATCTGCAGTTTCATACAATTGGTAGACAGAGTCTGTATTGCTGATCAGTCTACTAAGAAGTTATTGGTCTTGGTTTTAGTAATTGAAAGGTAAAGTGCAAGACTTTTATAAAATAGTAGGTCTGAAATTGTTGGCATTCAAATCAGAATCAAGGTGGAATATGACTAGAGAGAACACACTAGTGGTCACTAGAAGGAAGGTGGGTGGGAGGATGGGGAAACAGGTGATGGGGATGAAGGAGAGCACTTGTTGTGATGAGCACCAGGTGATGTATGGAAATAATGAATCACTATATTGTACACCCGAAACTAATATTACACTGTATAACTAACAGGAATCTCAATAAACATAAAACAATTAGGCCCTGCCCCTCCTTGTGGCCTTCAGGTCTTCCTTCTGGGTTGTGTTGGACTGTGCTTCCTGCCTCTGCCTGGCAGCATGGACTCTGGGAGTTGCCCTTGTGCTGGAATCTCCTGGTGCTGTCTGGTTTCTGGTTAAGCACATGGCATGTACCTCTCCTGGACCCTGCATGATCTAGCTTGGCTGATTTGTACCTGGTTGTGAATATCTGTAGCATCATGAAGGTCACTGTTTACTCTTCTAGACAAGTAATATCTTAAAGCCAGGGTTACTTCAATAAACAAGCCAAAGCACACCCTGTAGAAGGTCTAAACAACCCACCACTATGAGTAAGGAAGAGCTTTGTAGAAGACTGATCAGTGGCAAAGAGTAGCCAAATATGTACCAATAGAGTGCACACAACACACTCCAAAAACACTTCCTGAAGTGCCAGGCCCTGGACAATGTATGACCCTTTTTAATATGGTAGCACTCATGAGGGCAAGACACATAACAAGGTATTAAAACACACGAAAGACAAAAACCTAGCCAAAATGATGCAATGGAAGGATTCTCCTCCAAAGAAAATCCAGGAAGAAATGACAGCCAGAGAATTGCTCAAAACAGATACAAACAATATATCTGAACAAGAATTTAGAATAACAGTCATAAGACTAATAGCCTAGCTTAAAAATGCATAGGAGACAGCAGAGAATCTATTGCTGCAGAGATCAAAGATCTAAGAAATAATGACAACGAATTAAGAAATGCTATAAATGAAATGCAAAATAAACTAGATACAGTGACAACGAGGATGGAGGAAGCAGAGGAGAAAAAAGGTGAAATATAAGATAAAATTATGGAAAATGATGAAGCTTAAAAGAGAGAAAGGAAATTATCAGATCATAAAGGGAGAATTAGAGAGCTTAGTGATTACATGAAATGAAATAATATCTGTATCATAGGAATTCCAGAAGAAGAAAAGTGAGAGAAAGGGGCAGCAGGTTTATGTGAACAAATTATAGCTGAGAACTTCCCTAATATGGGGAAGGAAACAGGAATCCAAGTCCAAGAGGCACAGAGAACTCCCTTCAAAATCAACAAAAATAACTGAACACCATGACCTATCATACCGAAATTGGCAAAATACAAAGATAAAGAAGAATTCTGAAAGCAGACTAGGACAAACAGACCTTAACCTACAAGGACAGACACATAAGGGTAGTAGCACTGGGCACTGAAACTTGCCAGGCCAGAAGGGAATGGCTGGAAATATTCAATGTGCTGAATAGGAAAAATTTGCAGCCAAGAATCCTTTATCCAGCAAGCCTGTCATTCAGAATAAGGGAGATAAACAATAACTTTCCCAAACAATAATTTCCCAAACAATAACTAAAAGTGTTCATGACCACTAAACTAGCCCTACAGGAGACTCTAAGGTGGACTCTGTGAATGAAAAGCGGCAAAGGCTACATAGAATCAGAGACATCATCACAAGCCTGAAACCTATGGATAACACAATGACACTAAATCTGTAGCTTTTAATAATTGCTCTGAATGTAAATGGACTAAATGCTCCAATCAAAAGACATAGGGTATTAGAATGTATAAAAAAACAAGATCCATCCATATGATGCCTACAAGAGACTCATTAAGACCTGAGAAAACCTTCAGATTGAAAGTGAGGGGATGAGGAACCAACTATCATGCTACTGGATGTCAAAAGAAAGCCGGAGTAGCCAGACTTATATCAGACAAACTAGATTTCAAAACAAAGGCTGTAAGAAGAGATGAAGAAGGGCATGATATAAGTAAGGTGTCTATCCATCAAGAAGAGCTAACAATTGTAAATGTTTATGTACCCAACATGAGAGAACCCAAATATCTAAATCAATTATTCACAAACATAATACAATAGATAATAATAGATATATGGTATAGATAATAATACCATAATTGTACAGGACTTTAATACTCCACTCACAGCAAGGAACGATCATGTAGGCAGAAAATCAATAAGGAAACAATGTCTGTGAATGACATATTGTAACAGATGGACTTAACAGATACATTCAGAACTTTTCATCCAAAATCAGCAGAATACACATTCTTCTCACATGCATATGGAATCTTCTCCAAAATAGATCACCTAATGGGTCACAAAATAGCCCTCAACAAGTATAAAAAGATTGAGATCATACCATACATATTTTCAGACAACAACACAATGAAACTTGAAACTAACTACAAAAAAAAAATTCTTGAATGGGACGCCTGGGTGGCTCAGTCAGTTAAGCGTGTGACTTGGGCTCAGGTGATGATCTTGCAGTTCATGAGTTTGAGCCCCACATCGGGCCCTGTGCTGACAGCTCAGAGCCTGGAACCTGTTTCAGATTCTGTGTCTCCCTCTCTCTCTGCCCTTCCCCTGCTTGTGCTCGGACTCTGCCTCTATCAAAAACAAATAAACATTTAAAAAATAAAAAAAAAATCTGGAAAGCCCCCAAATACATGGATGCTAAAGAACATCATACTAAAGAATGAATGGGTCAACCAGGAAATTAAAGAGGAAATTAAAAAAAATATATGGAAGCAAATGAAAATTAAAACACAATAATCCAAACCCCTTAGATTCAGCAAAGCAGTCCTAAGAGGAAAATACATTGCAATCCAGGCCTATCTCAAGAAGCAAGAAATGTCCCAAATAAACAACCTAACCTTATACCTAAAGGAGCTATAAAGGCAGCAGCAAAGAAAGCCAAAGTCAGCAGAAGAAGAGAAATAAGAAAGATTAGAGAAGAAATAAACAATATAGAATCCAAGGGGGAAAGAAAAACAAAAAAACAGAACAGATCTATGAATCTAAGAGCTAGTTTTTTGAAGCATAAACAAAATTGATAAATCCCTAGCCGGACTTCTCAAAAAGAAAGAGAGAGGGCCTGAATCAATAAGATCATGAATGAAAGAGGAGAGATCATAACCAACAACAGAAAAATACAATTGTTAGATAGTATTATGAAATATTATATTCCAACAACTGAACAATCTGTAAGAAATGGACAAATTCCTAAACACCCACACACTACCAAAACTCAAATGAGAGAAAAAAGGCCAATTTGAACAGACCCATAAAGAAATTGAATCAGTTACCAAAAATCCCCCCAAAAATAAGAGTCCTAGGCCAGATGGCTTCCCAGGTGAATTCTATAAGAGGTTTAAAGCAGAGTTAATACCTATTCTTCTCAAGTTGTTCCAAAAAAATAGAAATGGAAGGAAAGCTTCCAGACTCATTCTATGAAGCCAGCATTACCTTGATTCCAAAACCAAACAAAGACCTCACCAAAAAGGAGATCTATAGGCCAATATCCCTGATGAACATGGATGCAAGTTGAGTTCGACAGTACTTTAAAAGAACTATTCACCATGATCAAGTGGGATTCATTCCTGGGCTGCAGGGCTGATTCAACATTCGCAAATCAATCAATGTGATACATCACATTAATAAAAGAAAAGAAAAGAACCATATGACCCTGTCAATCGATGCAGAAAAAGCATTTGACAAAATTCAGCATTCTTTCTTAATAAAAACTCTTGAGAAAGTCTGGATAGAAGGAACATACCTAAACATCATGAAAGCCATTTATGAAAGACCCACAGCTAATATCATCCTCAATGGGGAAAAATAGAGAGCTTTTCCTCTGAGATCAGGAACATGACAGGGATGTCCACTCTCACCGCTGTTGTTTAACATAGTGTTGGACGTGCTAGCATCAGCAATCAGAAAAAAAAGGAAATCAAAGGCATCAAAATTGACAAAGATGAAGTTAAGCTTTCACTTTTTGCAGATGACATGATACTATACATGGAAAACCCGACAGACTCCACCAAAAGTCTGTTAGAACTGATACATGAATTCAGCAAAGTCGTAGGATACAAAATCAATGTACAGAAATCAGTTGCATTCTTATACACTAATAAGGAAGCAACAGAAAGACAAATAAAGAAACTGATCCCATTCACAATTGCACCAAGAAGCATAAAATACCTAGGAATAAACCTAACCAAAGGTGTAAAAGATCTGTATGCTGAAACCTATAGAAAGCTTATGAAGGAAATTGAAGAATATATAAAGAAATGGAATAACATTCCGTGCTCATGGATTGGAAGAATAAATATTAAAATGTCAATAGTACCCAAAGCTATCTACACATTCAATGCAATCCCAATCAAAATTGCACCAGCATTCTTCATTCTTCTCGAAGCTAGAACAAGCAATCCTAAAATTTGTATGGAAGCACAAAAGGCCCACAATAGCCAAAGTAATATTGAAGAAGAAGACCAAAATGGGAGGCATCACAATCCCAGACTTTAGCCTCTACAACAAAGCTGTAATCATCAAGACAGTATGGTATTGGCACAAAAACAGACACATAGACCAATGGAATAGAATAGAGACTCCAGAATTGGACCCACAAAAGTATGGCCAACTAATCTTTGACAAAGCAGGAAAGAATATCCAATGGAAAAAGACAGTCTCTTTAACAAATGGTGCTGGGAGAACTGGACAGCAACATGCAGAAGGATGAAACTAGACCACTTTCTTACACCATTCACAAAAACAAACTCAAAATGGATAAAGGACCTGAATGTGAGACAGGAAACCATGAAAACCCTAGAGGAGAAAGCAGGGAAAAAACCTCTCTGACCTCAGCCACAGCAATTTCTTACTTGACACATCTCCAAAGGCAAGGGAATTAGAAGCAAAAATGAACTACTGGGACCTCATGAAGATAAAAAGTTTCTGCACTGCAAAGTAAACAATCAACAAAACTAAAAGGCAACCAATGGAATGGGAAAAGATATTTGCAAATGACATATCAGACAAAGGGCTAGTATCCAAAATCTATAAAGAGCTCACCAAACTCCACACCCAAAAAACAAATAATCCAATGAAGAAATGGGCAGAAGACATGAATAGACACTTACCTCTCTAAAGAAGACATCCAGATGGCCAACAGGCACATGAAAAGATGCTCAACGTCGCTCCTCATCAGGAAAATACAAATCAAAACCACACTGAGATATCACCTCACGCCAGTCAGTGCGGCTAAAATGAACAAATCAGGAGACTATAGATGCTGGCGAGGATGTGGAGAAACGGGAACCCTCTTGCACTGTTGGTGGGAATGCAAACTGGTGCAGCCACTCTGGAAAACAGTGTGTAGATTCCTCCCAAAATTAAAAATAGATCTACCTTATGACCCAGCAATAGCACTGCTAGGAATTTACCCAAGGGATACAGGAGTGCTGATGCATAGGGGAACTTGTACCCCAATGTTTATAGCAGCAATTTCAACAGTAGCCAAATTATGGAAAGAGCCTAAATGTCCATCAACTGATGAACAGATAAAGAAGTTGTAGTTTATATACATAATGGAATACTACTTGGCAATGAGAAAGAATGAAATCTGGTCATTTGCAGCAATGTGGATGGAAGTGGAGAGTGTTATGCTAAGTAGAATAAGTCAGGCAGAGAAAGACAGATACCATATGTTTCCACTCTTATGTGGATCCTGAGAAACTTAACAGAGGACCATGGGGGAGGGCAATGGAAAAAAAAAGTTAGAGAGGGAGAGAGAAAAACCATAAGAGACTCTTAACAACTGAGAATAAACAGGGGATTGATGGGGGGTGGGAGAGAGGGGAGAGTGGGTGATGGGCATTGAGGAGGGTACCTGTTGTGATGAGCACTGGGTGTCGTATGGAAACCAATTTGACAATAAAGTTCATATTAAATAAATAAACATCAGAAAAAAGATAAGAAGAAGTGTGTGTGTGTGTGTGTGTGTGTGTGTGTGTGTGAGATACATACACAATGGAATACTACTCAGCGATGAAAAATAATGAAATCTTATCATTCCAACATGGATTGAAGTGGAGGGTATTATGCTAAGTGAAATAAGTCCGTCAGAGAAAGATATGACATGATTTCACTTATATGTGGAATTTTGAGAAACTTAGCAGGTGAACTTAGGGGAAGGGTAGGAAAAATAAGATAAAAACAGAGAGGGCAACAAACCATAAGAGACTCTTAAATACAGAGAACAAATTGAGGGTTGATGGTGGTGGGGAAAATGGGTGATGGGCATTAAGGAGGGCCCTTGTTGGGATGAGCGCTGGTTGTTTTATGTGATCAATCACTGGATTCTACCTTGAAGCCAAGACTACACTGTATGTTAACTAAGTTGATAATACATTAAAAAAAAACTAAAAAATTCTAGAACTAAATGAGTTTAGTAATGTTGCAAGTTACAAGATCAATATGCTAAAATAAAATGTATTTGTATATACTAGCCATGAAAAATTGGAAATTGTTTTGTTTTTTAAAAATAACAGAAACTGCTGGAAAAAAAAATGGAATGTGCAGCCAACCTGTTTCAACAAAGGATCACAGCCATTACTTTGTTTCTCTCACTTTTGCATCTGCTTTAGCTAACATCTGTTTTTGGCAAGCTTATTTGATATCCGATAGTCAATTAAGCTTTACCAAGTTGGCATCAAAATCTTCATCTCCTTTAAAGAGCAAAAGATTGAAGAGCCAAAGCACTTTGAACTACACCTGGCATCATTTGAAACATCCTGTACCTATAATCACCATTGGTGAGCAAATTTTGCAGCTGGCATTAAAGCAGCTAATGAACTGCAGAAATGCATTTGGTCGTTCCCTTTGTTGTGCTGCTGTTTGGAGAAAAGATTTAAATGTTTATCAAATAAAGTTCTGTTTATGCACTAATATTCTGATTCTGCTGTGGGAGTGCCATCTCTGAGTGCCCTGAGTGGTGAGGAAAATACAAGATAAATAAGCAAGAGCCCTGGGTTCTAGACCTGGATCTGCCATTAGGATTTTGATCAAATTACTCTTCCTTTCTAGAACATTTGTTTCCTAATCAGTCACATGAGGAGTGGAAATGCTCATCTATAAAGAGTTCTAGATCTTTTTGTCCAACTCCTCACCACACATCTACACATTCATTTCCAAATCTCAAAAGATCACAAGTCCCAAATCAACCTTATTATATATACTTTCTTCATCTTTATTGTAGTTATACCTGACCCCTTCAGTTGTATGAGCTAGAAATCTAGTTCCATTGTCAACTGTATCATTTCCTCCAGTTCTACCATACATCCTATGATCACTACTGTCTGTATTTTACCTCAGAAATTTATTTCCATTCTGTAACTCTCTTGCTATGGTTTGAATGTTTGTGTCCTTGCAAAATTCATATCTTGAAGCCTAATGCCCAGTGTGATGGTATTAGGAAGTGGGGCCTCTAGGAGATGCTTGGAGAAAGAAGGTAGAACCTTCATGAGTGGGATTAGTGCCCCTTTAACAGAGAATTTAGAGAGAGAGCTTGCTTCTTCCCCCAAGCAAAGTTAGAGCTAGAAGGTGGCATCTATAAAACAGAAAGTGGACTGTCGCCAGATACCAAATTTGATAGCGCCTTAATCTGGGACTTCCCAGGCTCCCAAATGGAAAGCAATCAATCTTTGTTGTTCAAGCCACCCAGTCTCTGGAATTCTGTTGTAAGAACCCATGTCGACAAAGACACATTCCATTTGCAGTAGTGCTGTGTTAGAGCAAAGAGCTCTCTCCTCATGGCTGGCATTGATGATTGATCATCTATGCTTTCCTGCTTAATCTATGAACCCTCAGAATTCTTCTGAATACACTTAGGCAGCCAATACCATTTTTACTATGCATGCTTATTCTCAAATTATTGGGAAGCACGAACAAATATCTGACAACTGACTAGGGTCCAGAATACATATTTTAAAAACCCTCTCACAATTAAGAATAAAAAAATTCCAATAAAATGGGTTAAAGTTTTGAAAAGAGACTATATGAAGATATAGAAATGACCAGTAAGCACATAAAATCCTGCCCAATCAGGAAATTAAAACCACCTATACCTGCTACTACCAACCCATCAGAACGACAAATTGACAACTGCAAAACTAGTGAAAACATGGAATAGCTGGGATCCTCATATGATGTTTAGTGGGAAGGTAAGTGCAATGCAACCACTTTGAGAAACTATGTCACTGTTTTTTATAAAGTTGAATGTATACCCACCCTATGTCCCTAAAGGTCCATTGCTAGCTGTGTACTCCAAAGAATTAGACATGTGTTCATTAAAAATAATAATAACATGTACAATAATGCTCCTATCAGTTTTCTTAATTCTAACTATTGGAAAGAGCTCAGATGTCCATCAATAGGAAAATACATAAACAAAAAAGACGTATACTTATTCACAGAGAGGAATATTACTGTGAAATACAAAGGAATATGCTCATAATATATACAACAGAATGAATAAACCTCAAAAAAATTATGCTGGGTGGAACAAATTTTACACAAAAAAGAACATGTTGTATAATTTAATTCATATGAAATTCTAGAACACCCTAAACAAATCTAGGGATGAAAGAAAATCAGAGCAGCATTTGCCTCCAGCAAAAGGCATAGGAGTTAACTGGGAAGTGGTAGGAGATATTTTTTCTGAAGTGAGGGTAATGTCTTAGGTCTTAATAGAGGTTAAATAAGTGTAGACATTTTTCAAAATTCAGCAAACATACATTTAAGGTTGGTGTATGTGATTGTACATAAATGTTACCTCAAAAGTTAAAAACATATCAAACTTTGAACTCTGGGGAAAATGTGCAGGCCCGATATTCAAGAAGAAGGCACATGTCTGGAATTTAGTTTAGAATGAATAAAAAACAAAATAAAACGAATGGCGGGATAATGGAATGGATATATGGATAGGTGAGTTTAGTCACATATTAATGATAAGTGTGGCTGGTGGGCATATGAGTGCTCACTTGAAAATTCTTTCAACTTTTCTGTTTGAAAATTTTCATAATCTTCAAAAACTTGTTAGCCACCAAGAATTAAGGACCTCTTTATCATTTATGTTGACTTTTGCCCCAGTCTTTTAACTGATATCCTTGCCACTCATACCTACTTTTTCTGATCCACATTCATATTGGTGCCAGAATCTTCTAACTAAAAAGAAAACTGTCTTTCATTTTACCTGGGGATGAAACGTCTTTCAAAATCTAAGTCCATTCTAACTCCTGCATTTACCTACCCGGACTCTACCCCACACACTCTGTGCATCAGCCATGTGGAAATGCCATGGCTTAAGAGTACATCCAGCTTCAAGGATAATTTACAAAAGCTCCTTACTTAGCCTTCCCAGCCCAGATCAAATGTTACCTTTGATGTGAAACTTGTCTAGCTTTTCTAGTAATCATCTCACTTGGGATTTCACATTACAAACTCAACACCATTCTTAGAGCACAGATTACGTGTGCTGTGTCATTTGTGCATGTTTCTCTCTCACAGAGTAGCCTGGTTACTAGTTCTCAAGCTACAGCATGTATCAGAATCACCCAGAGGGTTTGTTAAAGCCCAAATTGCTGAGAATCATCCTCAGGAATTTGCAATTCTGTAGGTCTTGGATGAGGCCCAAGAAGGTGCATTTCTGCCAAGTCCCCAGGTGATGCTGATGGAACCAAGGACCACACTTTAAAAACCCTTAAACTGAACAATCACTTCCTTGAACTTAGATGCTTTGGCATAGTCATTTTTGTATCCCTAGAATATAGGGCAACTGCTAGAAGATAGCCAACGTTTGATAAATCCGTGTTGAATTCTCAAATCACAATTTATGTGATTAAGAATTTAAAAAATAATAACACTGAATATGGAATGTGGGGTGAGCTTTTGGGACGCCTGAATTCTTTCCTAAGGGCTGTGAGCACTGCACACTTTGGCTGTGCCTAGCTAAGAAATCTGCAATCTCTTCTTGACATGAGTTTTTGGTGGCTATGACTTTGGTTGTCTATGGAAGACCTTCATTTTGAGTAGTCAGACCAACACTCCCTGGGTTAGGAACTAGAATAGAAACAATATCACCGCCCCCTATGAATGCAGCAGAGCTGAAAAAAAACCTCACATATTGGAACTGAGGATCCATCTGCACAGGTTAAGCTGTTAGGTGAGTGTTTTCAGAGATGGTTGTTTTGTGATAAGATCACAGTGAACTAGACAGCCTGCTCAGAATGAATGAATGGAGTTGGAGAAGCACACACAAACGGCTGCCACTTACCCCTTCACCAGTAATTATAGCACAGATTTGTTATGGGAGTGAGCCAGTTACACCAAGGCAACAAGGTAAAAGATTTATAGTACCCTTGCATGAGGCTGCATAATTCCCCCTCCCCAGAGAAGTCTACATCCTAATTCCTCCAGTCTGTGGATACAATGCCTCACCTGAGGAAAGGGAATTCGTGATTAAGTTATGGTTTTGAGATGAGATGATCTTGGATGATACAAGCGGGCCCAAAATCATCATGAGGGTCTTTACAGAAAGAGGTAGGAGGATTAGAGTCAGAGATCAAAACGTGACAACAGAATAAATCAGAGTGATGCCAGCTGATGAGCCAAGGAATGTGGGTAGGCTCCAGAAGCGAGAGGAGACCAGGAAATGGTTTCACTCCTAGATGTTCAAATATATTGCAGATCTGCTGAGTTTAGTCCACTGAGACTGATTTTGGCCTTCTGGTCTCCAGAACTTCAATATAATACATTTCTTTCATTTTAAGCCACTCAAGTTGTGGTAAACTTGTTATAGCAGCAATAAGGAACTAATACGCTTTGTCTGATAAAGCCATGCATGGCACAGTAACCTTCTTGTCAAGAGATTTAGTGACATTCACTGGCTTATACTTTAGCAGGTTTTAGAATTAATCCCAGGCCTGGGCCCAACTACCATAAATTCAGGCTTGACACCCTGGAGCTGCCAGTATTTGTCATATAAAGTATAATACATTTCTATGCAGAAATAAGCAGTGTAGTGTTATGGTAGGAGCTTGGAATGAAATTAAAGCAAAACAGAATCTCAGCCATTGTCCAAATACGTATTTATTTGGGCAAATCAATCATATTCCTAGACCTCATTGGGAAATGTCAGGGTTAGAGTACAAGTAAATTATTTTTAACGGCTCATCCAGTACATTTATTTATTAGAAATAGGACAGATTATTTGCCCATGTCTATGCCAGCTAATTGGGAGAATAACAAAAATGAAGTGTTCTAAGTAGCTCAGAGCTCTATCATTCTTGGGAAATCAATAGCACAGAATTAGAAGTTCATGGGGAGTGGTGAGAAAAGAAGATATTTAGGATGTTCCTCATCATCACAGTAAACAAGCTTACAAAACCTCACAGAGAAAAGTTAAATTTATTTCAACATTACCACCAACATAATCAGCACTATCTTAGCTGAGGAAAGAAAAAAACCCAGATATTTCATTGCAATAAAATATCAATGCCTCTCTTGCTATACTAGATACATTATATGCTTATTCTGATACTGTTTAAATTATTCCATCTGTGCTACACATTAGTTTCAGTTTTCAAGTCCTGTCAAGTGGAATATTCATCTCATTTTAGTTTGCCAGGCCAAGGAGGAATTGCTCTTGCAGTTAATGATGCCAGTGTAGATGAAACTATTCTTCCGCTTAGCCTCATGCTTCACTTTCTCTGCTTTCAGAGATGTTCCCCAGCTCTTCCTGGTGGAGCTTACATCTTGAAGCAGCCAATTATATATATTCATTCCTGGGCACAGGAACGAATTCTTAGGTTTTATCATCTAGACAAGGCACAAAAGGGAGCTTGTTTGATTTTTTATCCTCCTTGTACTCTCTGCCCATTTCGATCTGTATTTATGACTCATCCATCCAGGCACTGCAGAAGTTCTGTCCGGAGAAACAAGGTCAATGTAGAGGGACAGAGGAAGGTGTGATAGCACAGGGGAAGACAACTGGGGCACTGGAAAGATGTTTACATACATCTGTGGTAGGGAGGCAGCATTAATGTTGCCCTGTTAGTCTGCTTTCTGACTCCCAATAACGACGATAATTGCTAATGCATATTGATCAACCACTATCTGCCAGGTGCTGTACCTGCCATGTGCACCGTGAAGCTTACACACAGATCTCATCTTTTCCTTACAACTGTGTGAGTGGGGTACTAACATTTTCTACCTCTTGCAGATGAGAGTATCAAGGGCCAGAAGGATTAATATTCCACAGTTAGTAAATAATAGTAGTTGCTATTATTTTATCTCATGACTAGACAAGACCAACATCTGTCTACATTTCTCCAAGGCCTATGGTCTTAATCCTACAAAGACACCTGCAAGCTGTTTCTCACTGACACGTTGCTTCATTGACTTCCTAAAGTTTCACAGATATTCTGGCTGTAGTCACCCCCACAATTCTAACCCTTTAGCATTTTCCTGATGTTTTCAACTGTACTCAAAGTAAAGTATTTCAGATATCATGGCTAGATAATTGTCTATGTTTACCACACACTGTGTTCCACATTCTGACAACCAATCTTCAGAAAAAATAAACGAATAAACTAGACAGGTTCAAAATCTCAGCACTCAACATTTGCTGCCTGTAAATGATCAGTTATGCTGCATAGTCCTGCTCAGATTATCCTTCCCTAAGAACTAGGACCATCGTGATTCAGGTAAAAGGTGCAACTACGTCTTAGTATCCGTGAGACTAAGCACCTCTATTCTGTCTTTCATTATTCCTTTTCCTAACGGTGCTTCTGACCCATCTATTGAAGAAATTTGTTAGGGTTAGAGTCAGAGGAAACTGATGCTCAGAGAAGTCAAAAGGTGACACAATTATTAGACCCTCTCTTAAGATCTTGATACGGGATGTTTTGGGTTACCACAGACATGGCCTGTAAAATCTGGGCACAATGCATGTCAGTGCTGCACATACAAAGGAGGGAGGAAAAAGTGAAGACACTGCAACTAAATCGCTAAAGTAAGTAGCCACTATATACTTATGTACTTAAATCCCCAGTACTATCCTGGGAGGTTAACATCATTTCTTGATGTATTCAAAGTTATTTAACCACCATATACTATATATTGGGCACTGTTCTGTGTATCAGAGATAGAGCAATGAACAAAATAGATAAGATTTCAGCCCCTCCAGTTCTTAGAGTGGGCAGAATCATATAATGAGAAAAAAAACAAAGGAATAATATTTCTGAGAAAGCACATTTTAAACTCAAATTCAAATGAGAAGGAGGTCCTGATCATGAGAGGATCTGGGTGCTGGATATCATAGGTAGAGGGCAAAGACCCTATGCTTACTGTGTTCTAGGATTGACCAAGTATCTGGAGTATAATGAAAGGGAGGTTCAATGTATAAAGTTAGAGACTCATGGGGAGATCAGGAGAACCTTATAAGCCAGTGCTTTTCTTTTCTTTTTAAAAATTTTTTTAATGTTTATTTATTATTGAGAGAGAGGGACAGAGTGCAAGCTGGGGAGGGGCAGAGAGAAAGGGAGACATACAATGTGAAGCAGGCTCCAGCCTCTGAGCTGTCAGCATAGAGCCCGACACGGGGGTTGAACCAACGAACCTGAGCCAAAGTTGACACTTAACCGAATGAGCCACCCAGGCACCCCTAGCCAGTGCCTTTCAAACTTCAATGTACATAAGAATTATCTGGACATCTTGTTAAGAAACATTAACTGCTTCAGAAGCTCTGTGGTAGGACTTGTAATTCTGCTCCCATGTGATCCGATGTTGTAGGTCTTGGTAATAAGTTAATATAAAATTCCAAGCATCATGAAAGCTGCAGTAGGGTTGTAAGTGGGCAATGAAGTGATAGGATTTACTTTTCAGAAATGTACTCTGGGTGATGGTTTTTACAAAAGCAAGAGTCAAGCATGAAACAGATAGTGATGCAGAACGAACCAATGCTTAGAGAAGTTCAGTACTTTGCCAAGATCTCCCTGTATATTCATAATGTGTGTCCAGGATTATGTGAGCTGGAGTCTGGGATCCTTTATCCCTACATCACTGCCTGAACTTGAGAATGCTGGTCTTAGAAGATACTCATTCATGTGACAGATATAGCCTAATGCACAGACAAGTGGATTCAATGCCTTAACTATAAATGTTTTTATGGTGATCTGCCAAACAGGTGCCATTCAGTGGGTGCTAAAAACATTTTGTTCATCCTCATTGTTTGTGGTAAGAACATCTTATGTACCAGGCACACTACAGGAGAGGCCACCTCCTTAACATGGGGAACCCACTCCTTTTATCTGTGTCTTGCTAGAGATGGACCAACTTCCACCAACTCCCAAAGGTGCCTTTGGGAGCTGAGCTGTGTACTTCTTTATTGGCATTACCGTCCAGGAATGAACTCTGAACAGAACCAGCAGGAGTGTTCACAACTCTCTAACGGTTGCACCAGGTAGCAGAGACATGGCTCAAGCACCCTCTGAGCAGTTGGAGTGTTAGGACAACAGAATAGCAGCAGCTGCTTAACTCCATGTGTCATCATGAGAAACGAGTTCCATGTTTCTGCTACACAAGAACCTCTCAGCTGTGACACTTCCTCAACAGCCTGCTCAGTACACACGTGATCCCAACATTCAATCATGGACTACAGATCTAGCCATTTATTTCATAAATTCATCTTCAGAAACATGCCATACCTTTTCACACGTGAAAGAATCTAGTATGTTTTCCAGAAATGCCTACATCCATATTTCCTGTTGGGACTTTTTTTTTTTAATGTCTATTTATTTATTTTTGAGAGAGGGGCAGAGAGAGAGGGAGGAAGGGAGGGAGGGAGGGGGAGGGACACAGAGAGGGAGACAGAATTCAAGCAGGTTCCGCCCTGTCAGCACAGAGCCCTATGCCAGCCTCATGAATCACAAGATCATGACCTGAGCCCAAACCAAGAATGAGATGCTCAAATGACTGAGCCACCCAGGCACCTCTGGTCCTTCTTTTAAACTTTGTCACTTATATTTTTCCTCACCTCAAATAAATCAATGTAGAGTAAAAGATTGTAACTTCTTTTTTCATTCCCTATTGGGCTCCCTCAACATGGTTTTCCACCTGATAGGATTAATAATCACAAACATTTATGTAGCAAGTACTCTGTGTGAAGCAGTGTGCTAAATGCTCTACAAATATTATCTTAGTTAAACTTCACAGAAGCCCATACGCCCAAAATACAAAAACACTAATTCAAAGGGTTATGTGCACCTGACATTTATTACATCATCATTTAGGGTAGACAAATTATGGAAGCAGCCTAAGTATCCATCAACTGATGAATGGATAAAGAAGAGGTGGTGTATATATATACAATGGATTATTACTTAGCCATAAAAAAGAATGAAATCCTGCCATTTGCAATGACATGGATGGAGCTAGATGGTATAATGCTAAGTGAAATAAGTCAGTCAGAGGAAGACAAATACCACATGATTTCACTTGTATGTGGGGTTTAAGAAACTAAACGACTGAGCAAAGGGAATCGAGAGAGAAATAAAGAGACACACCAAGAAGCAGACTCTTAACTACAGAGAACAAACTGATGGTCCCCAGAGGAGAGGTAGGTGGGGGGATGGGTGAAATAGGTGAAGGGGATTAAGAACACGCTTATGATGATCACTGAGTGATGTTATAGAATTGTTCAATCATTATATTGTATGCCTGAGACTAATATAACACTGTACGTTAAATATACTGGATTGTTTACAAAAATTAATAAAAAAATAAACTTCATAGAAACCCAGAAAAGGAGGCTCTCTCTAGTCTACAGCTGAGGAAGCTGGGATTTTAATAAAGTTCAGTAAGTTGCCCAAGTTCTCACAGGTGGTGAGTGAAAGGGTAAGGACATGAATCTAAAAGTTCTGCTCCCAAGGCCCTTGTTACCACCACACCAATAATTTTCCAAGTATGTTCCTGGATCTGCAGCATCAGCAGTAACCAGGAATGTGTTAGAAATACAAAGTTTCCATTTCTATCCCAGACCTTCTGAATCCAAAACTCTGGGGGTGGCAGTCGGTTTTTGAAAACCCTCCAGATGATGCTGGTGCATGCTAAAATTTGACAACCACTGATAAACTGGGGTCTGCAGACTGAGGCCAGACAGACAAATCTAGCCAGCCATCTCACTGTGGGGCCCTGAGCCAATAAGGGTTTTTATGTTTTTTGAAAGTGGTCAAAAATAAAACAAACAAGAATATGTGACAGAGAATGTATAATGGCCAACAAAGCCTAAAATATTTACCACCTGGCCTTTAAAGAAACAGTCTGCTAACATCTGACCTAGATTATGCTTTTCAGAGGGCTGAACCTGACTTATTCCTGTCATTTATTTTCCGGTAATTGATAACAAGTAATTCCTGACACTGTCTGCCTCAGCTTCTCTCTCTCAACCCCACTATTTTTCACCCTAATACTTTTAGCAAAGTACCAGCACTCTGCTCTATAGATTACTGTCCCTTTATATTGACCTATCTTTACAAATTTGAATTTGCAGGAAATGTTCTAGAATGTGTTCACTTCCTCTGGGGCACTTTGCTTTCAAGCACTCAACTCCCTGGTGGCTTGGAATACTTTTTTATGGTCTTCTCCTTCATATATCTAAGCTCTCAGAGTACGTATTATATAGTTATGGATGCCTATGTTTTTTCTTATGTGAAGAGATACCTTCATTAAGTAAGTACTCTTTTCATTGATCCTAAAACATAAGTTTTGGTACATTTTTAAATCTCTGAAACAAGGATACATCTTTTTAAGTTTATTTATTTATTTTGAGAGAGAGTGTGAGTGGGGCAGAGGAAGAGAGAGAATCCAAAGCAGGCTCCATGCTATCAGTGCAGAGCCCCACATGGGTTTCAAACACCCAAGCCATGAGATCATGACCTGAGCTGAAGACAGATGTTTAACCTACTGAGCCACCCAGATGCCCCTAGGATCCATCTTAAAATCCATGATGCTTACAGCTCTTTTGGACCAGGAAGCAGTCATGCCATTGTTTTCTTTTCCTACAAGGATGGACTAGGTCATAGCTACTCACATTTCTAGAGTTATGAACATAGTCAACTACCCATGTTGAGTTTTATTTAAAATGTATTAAAAGATCACATGGTATTTCTTCATAGAAATATAAAAGCTTCTCATTCAAAATAACATGGGAAGTGAGTGAAGCCAATATCCATTGTTGGGGGAATAAACTCAATTCCACATTTTCTTTGAAAACAATGACGAAGTGCTGTACAGGATTGAAAAAAGGAAGACACCTGTGAGTAGATGAAGCTGTGATACATTCTGTTGATCAGAAACATGAAAAATTGCCTCAAAAATGTTAGGCACCAGGGTGAAAGTTGGGGGAACCACCAAGATCCTTAGAGCAGAGGAAAGTAATTTCCAAGCAGTAAGAGTCTGTGCCAATAATTCATGCAGCATGCAAAATTATCTTTGTGTGATATTTTATTTGGCAGATGTTTGGTTTTACTTAGTCGTTCATAAAATAATAGAGGGTCTTGCAATTGATGTCATCTTAAATTATATGAAACAGAGTCTTAAAAGTGGTATGAATTAATGTTGCTAAATATTATGTGATTATATGCTAATTACAGCAATCTGAATTTAATAACGCCTATATTTAAAATGCCAATATTTGGATGCTACTTAGCCAACATTCAAACAGTTACAATCAAGGTTGCCACAAACACACATGTCACGAAGTGTTGCTCAATTAATGGGTCTCAGTCTAGCTTAATTAGATATTTTTTTCTAACTTATTCTAAATCTATTAAACTCTATTTTTTCCTGAGGTGAAAAAGGCCAGGATATACTTGATTAACTGCGTCACACTCTTGCAGATTGCATCTGTTTCTGTTTTATATTGTTTTACATCTCATTTTCAATCAAGACTTTTAAATACCTGTCTACTATTCACCTGAAGAAAGGCTTAGGTAACTTTTCCAGAGTAACCATTTTCAACTCCAGCTTCATCATAGGGAGCAGAAACAAAGAAAAAGGAAGATCAATGACCATCATGAAAGCGCTGGCTCTTCTAAAGCTCATGATTATGTATTTCACATTAAACATAAAGGGGGTGGCTCCCCTCCTCCCTATCAGCCTGTGTTTACTGAGAGGTCAGTGCTTCATCCTTCTATTTGACATTTGTCCACTTGCTAATCATAACATGACCACCTCTGAAAACTGCTTAGCACTAGGGGGAAAAACCCAAACCAATGATCAAAATCTATGAACTTATTCACATTCAAACGGAGTATCCATTTTAAAAATTAAAAGATATTGGTCCTTGCAAAAAGAACACTAACATTTGAATCCTCTTTATGGCCCTACTTGAATCAAGAGAAATCCAAGATTTATTTCCTACTTGACCCTCCAAATCACTATAGAGAAAATTGTACAGTGAATGTCGATCTGTGGTAACTTAAGATTCATATGCTGTCCTGCCTGATAATGATCTAGTATTATGTTAGTGCTTCTAAGTGAGGAAAGATGTGTCCCTACACTGGCAATTACAAACACAAGTAGCTCTTGAATTTTGGGAGAAGAAGATTGGCCTTGGTAAACCAACGGCATCCTGGCTTTAGCTCATTTGCCCTGAATTTCATTTAAGAGGGTACTTTGCAATAAAAGGTGTCCTGATGAAATTGTCAACTGCGCGACTAGTGGTGCAGAAAGGAGGAGATGAACACTGCTTGAAGCACAGCGTGAATGGAGAAAAATACGTACAGCATTTCAATGTTAGCATCTCTATGATGAAAATAATAGGGAAATAACAGTCTCTTCCTGTCTGTTTCACACAAGCTTTGTAGCTTGTCTCACACAAGCAAGGTCATTTTATCTGCTTAGTTTCCTTAACAAAATCTTATAATCTGAAGAAAATCATGAATCTCAAGATGCCCTGCTTTCTGAAGTATGGCCACAAATCTACATTAGAATGGAAAAAAAATACATGACATATTCTTTATTTTATTCAGTGTATGGTAGAACTACATCAAAGATTTGTCTAGTATTTTTAAAATGTCATTTTGGGGCACCTGGGTGGCTCAGTCAGTTGAGCGTCTGACTTCAGCTCAGGTCACGATCTCACGGTTTGTGGGTTCAAGACCCGCATTGGGCTCTCTGCTCAAAGCTCAAAGCTGGGAGTCTGCTTTGGATTCTGTGTCTTCCTCTCACTCTGCCCTTGCACCTGCTTGCTCTCTCTCTCTCTCTCTCTCTCTCTCAAAAATAAATAAACATTAAAAATATCACTTTAAGATTTCCTTGATTAGCTTTTCCTGAGTAGGCTAAATGGCCAGTTGGCCAGCTGGATTAAAAGTCCTTTGATAAGACCTTGCCTGACCATTTAGTGTAAAGTAACTAGTATAATCATTTAGTATAAAATAACACACATAATAAAATGCTGATAGGAAGGCAGAAAGGGTAAAAAAGGAAGAAATAGAAGGGAAGAGAAAGGGGAAAGCAGTAAAAGAGAAGAAAAGAAGGGAGGAAAAAAAGGAAGGAAGGGATGGAAGAAGGGGAGAAAATGCTAATTTAGAATGTGCTAGACAAATACATAAGATTTTAGCTGATTTTCCAAAATATGTAGACATATATAAAAATGGAATCCAAATCTGAATAAAAAATGAGCTTACTTTGGCTATTTCAGTTATTAATTATAGATTGGAAATAAGCTGTGGTGTTGATTTCTGGCAGAGGTGGGGAGTACGAGATAAAGCACACTTTGAAAATTCCAACATATCTACACTTTTGGATGGTAAGCACGTCCTCTGGCTTAACCCTAATCAGATGTCCTAACTGTATATTCACCTACTGGGGGCATGTTAAGGGGCAATCACTGATTGCTGGGGGGATACTAAATCCAAAATAATACATGAGCTGAGACTGGGCTTATTTTCACTCCTTGGGCAATACTGAACACTTGTCTTTTTCTTTGGCTGTTTGGGAAATCTGTGGGAGGCCCAGGCCGTGGTGGGGTGTGGTTACATGGACAGGATTTTGAATGTATGGGCAGGGGAAGCCCAACCCAGAGGGATTGGGAGAAACACCTGTCACTGTCCAACACCATATCTCCTCTCTGTTAGTCTGGATTATCTAGTTTTGATTGAATCTGAGGACTTGACAGGGATGGGGGAAAGATCACTATCAGTTCTTTGAATTGTTTTGGTGTAAAGTAAAATCTATCGTTATAGCTATTTTCCTATTTCTGAAGGTGAACAAACACAGCAATGCTAATAGTTAAGTGCCATTTAAAATACGTGTGGCAGGGGTGCCTGGTGGTTCAGTGGGTTGATTGATGGACTCTTAATTTAGGCTCAGGTCATGATCTCAGGGTTCATGAGTCTGAGCCCCACTTAGGGCTCTGCGCTGAAGGCATGGAGCCTGCTTGGGATTCTCTCTCTCCTTCTTCTCTACCCCTTCCCCACCTGTGCTCTTTCTCTCTCTCAAAATAAATAAATAAACTTGAAAAAAATAAATAAAAATTAAAGAATAAAACGTTTGGCAAACTGCCATCTTATTTAGCATAATCTGACATATTTGTAAATGGTGTTGATTTTTCACTCTCATGTAAAGTACTCATTAAGTTTTATCCGAAGTTGAAATGGTAAGGACAGGGTGGAAAACATGAAGAATAAAATGTCCAGTATGAGGGGAGGGAAAGTAGAGAAGAAAGCAGTGTGAACATACTTTTCTTCTCTTGAATATGAAAGGCATGAGGATGCACAGAAACTCATTGTGCAGCTGATTAAAAATTCCAAGAGAACTGTTCTTTCTTCCTCATTTCACACAAAATGAGCAGTGGGTAAAATGTGTCATCAGACAGAAATTTAAACATGGACTCTGCTCACTCTCTGTCAATACCGAAGAGAGTGCTGACCTATTTTTCTTTATTAAAAGTTTGATGCTTTCAGTATATATGACATTCTCAGGACTGAGTCTGCCCATACTATGCAATTTATTGTCACGTGGTATATTTGGAAACCTAGGAGTGTTTTATGAATTCCAACATACTAGTTTTTTGTTTTGTTTTGGTTTGGTTTTTTGGTCCATTTCAGATTACTGTGATTCTCCGAAATGAGAATTTAAAAATTGTTAACATTTACAGTTTACTCTGTGAAATGCATTATCACTAATGTAAAAAAGAAAACTACAGATTAGGGCTCCTGGGTGGCTCAGATTCTCCCTTCCCTTTTCTCTGTCCCTCTCTTATGCTTGCTCACTTTCTCTCTCTCTCTCTCTCTCTCTCTCTCTCTCTCTCTCTCTGTCAAAATAAATAAACTTAAAACAAACAAACAAAAAAACTCAGCCCCAAAATGCAATCACTCATGTTAGAGCCCCACATCAGCAAACCAAGACTTAGCACCCAACTTCCCCATGGTTTCAACCCCCCGGGAACGTGACCTTTAACCAGCCAGCCTAGACCTTCCTGCTCAGCACTAGGAGGAAAACCCATGAAAGACCCTTTGGGTTCCCCTTAGCAGGGCAACCTTGCCTCAAACAGTGCTTTCTGTGTTAATACTTTCCTAGTCTCCTTTCCCTCTCTGACCTTAAAAACCTTTTCTTTCCTGGAAGCTGTAAGTTGCTCCTTATTCTTTGCTGGGTGGGATGCTGCCTGATTCATGAACCGTTCGATAAAGCCAGTTAGATATTTGGATTTACTTGGTTGAATTTTTGTTATTTAACACCAATGTTCATAATAACTGTGCAAAGTGAGTTTCTTTAACCTTATTTTACTGATAGTGCATAGTACAAATGGTAAAGAGTGTTCACAGACCTGGATTCAAATCCTAGCTCTACTCCCTACTTGTGATGTTTAACAATTGATGTAATGCCTCTCTCATAGTCTTCATTCATGAAATGGGATTAATAGTACTTATTTCAAGCATGTATTGTAGGAATCAAATTGGACATGCACTGGCATACAGTGATGACTCAATGTTTCTCAGCTTGAATTTAAAATACCTTGGATGAGGCCACAGAAGTAGTCAGTAATGCTTCTGGGAATCAGATCTGGACTTACCTACCCTCAAAATGAAAATCACATTATCTACTATAACGCACTACTCAAATCATTACAACAGGATATTTCACATACATTTAAGGTGTGAGACAGGTAATACATTAATTCACTACACTTTAAGGACAGAGTCACAAAAAATAGATTCCTATACACGGTCAGTGCTTTATTATCAGATTTTTAAAAAACAGTAGGTCTCAAGAGCCCAGAGGATTTCAGATGGCTTACCATGAGTAATATGTATTAAAACCTGAGATGGCCTTTAACGACACACTTGAAAATAAATTACATTGAGTCCATTTGCAAGCAAAACTTGTCAGATAAAATTATGAAGTGATGGATTCTTAAAATAATAATGAGATACAGCTCTTTTACAGGTTCTTATTTTTCTGCATGATGGTATGCTAAGGCCTTTCAATGCCCTATCTCAGCTGGACGTCCAAATAAAATTCATGAGGTAGGTCACACATTCTTCCCAATTTGTGGCAGAGCAGTGGAGGCTTGAAGTCCTATAATCTAGCCAAGTGGAAAAGCCAACATTTGAGTCCAAGTGGGCCTGATGCCTAACACTACTTTTTTTGGTTTATTGTTTGGTATTTTCTGACAACTTTTATTCTGCTGACATATTTTCGTATCATCACAGTGTCTCTTTAGCAAGGAATTTTTGTGTACATTAAGTAAGGGTATGGAACAATGAAAGCCCAGTTTCTAACCTTAAAGCAGAAGTGCATTCAGTGGGACATGTTAATTAAGGCAGAGGTAGTTATTTATGGGGAACAATAGATCTGGGTAGAACCAGATGGGAATATGTTTCGATGTCCATCCCCAGAAATCTCACAGGAAAGAAGTTATAAGCTACCTATAAAACTCTCAAAAGAGAACTATTTCATTCAGTGGCTGTTTGACCCAGGCTGCTGCTTCTGGCCTCCCTCAGCCATCTAGTTCCTCTGCCCCAGATTCTCCAGACCTATCTGATTAAACACCATGAAGCTGGGGAAGACCCAGCTACCATGGGCTTTTGGAGGTTCCAGATGAAGGTCAGTGTCCTTCCCTATCACTTCCTCTCGACAATTTTCTTCACTGGCTGATAATGGACACTAAGCAATTTCCAGTCTACATGTGAGGCAAAGGCCATCTCACCTTGTGTGAGCTTGTGTCTCAAGCTACAGGAGACCTGAGCTCCCAAGGTAATCAAATGCTTGGCAGCCATGTCATTTAGTACCATTGGCCAGAATGAGTGTCACTCTTCAACTCGTGAAACACTGTAAGAGAGGTAACCAGTGACCTCATAATTGTTGAAGCAGAGAACTCTGCCCAGGCCTGTTGGGACTGATCCTTGATGTACTATTTGGTGTTGTTGTCCACTCAACCTT
>NC_064808.1:105990141-105997773 GCF_023721935.1 Panthera uncia
CAGAATGGAGTTAGCAGAGATTGGCTGCAGATAACATCTCCTGGCTGGAGATTAAGCAACTGAAAGATCTTGCTTACCTTCCCTACCCCTTCTCAGATCATCAGCTTTTGAGGAATAAGTCAAGTTGGTTAAAAATAAGTAAATTGCAAAACTAAGTTTCATGACACTCCTACATGCTAATAACTACACCTTGAAAGCCCTAAAATGTTCAATGGAAATTTTTACACATTACGATAATATAAGATGTCAAGGCGATTAAGATAAAAAGCACATCAAACTTTCCACAAATGAAATATTAAGGCCAACATAATAGTTCAAAAGGAAACAGGGAAATTTAATTTTTTTCACTTTTCTTCATCTTTCTTGAATTCGTTAGGAAAAGCAGTTTGTTTTTCCTAGAAATGGATCACATTCCCTGTGTAAATCTCTAGCAGCACATATCAGAATATATAATTTTTGTCAAAACTAATTTTGAATTGATCAAAAATAATAACATACTTTTCTTTCAAGTAAGGAAAATAAACTGAATATTCTAACCTTAGAGAAAAAATTAACTAGAAGATTAAATTAAAACTATAGAAAAACAGAGCATCCAAATATTGATTAAAATTTCAATTACCCAACTGTCTCTTAAAATACATTGAGAAGCTCAGTAGAACCCAAATGCATGATGTTTGGGAAATCTTGAAATTTTGTAGCAAAACCCAAATGCATTCTTATCATTATTTATGTAATATATAAGCAACTCCTCACTTCACATTTGCGGGGAAAGAGTGTTAAACAGAAGCATATTAGAAATGTATCAACCTGGGGCAACTGGGTGGCTCAGTTGGTTAAGCATCCAACTTCAGCTCACATCACAATCTTGCAGTTGGTGGGTTTAAGTCCCGAAGTGGGTTCTCTGCTGTCAGCCCAGACCTTGGAGCCTGCTTCAGATCTTCTGTCTCCCTCTTTCTCTCCCCCTCCCCTCCCCTCTCTCTATCTCTCTCTCTCAAGAATAAATGAACATTAAAAGATACATTTCCATTGTAGGAGACTGAAATCTCAAACTGTGGCCTCAACATTGTCATCTGAAAGCTGGTTATCTATTCTCTGAATTTTTATACTGATCTGGAAGAGAAGGCAAGAAGAGCTAGCACTTTGGGCATCTCTACACAGGTCCATACTGAACACATTAATTTTAATTAATTTGTATAAACTTGTGATCCAGACATTATGGGAGCACTCACCCAGTCCACACTACCCTTTTTAGAATGTATCCCCTTTTGAAGGAAGTGACTCCTCACCACCAGCTGATATGGCTTGGTTTGAATGCAAACGCAAGAGGAACCAGCGTGTAGATGGAGAGAGACTAATTAGATTCTTTCTTCTGAGAAGTTGTACTTGGAGATACAGGGGATGTTATTCAGAAGATAGTGGAAAATTGAATCGAAGTGTCAGCAAGCAGAGGAATGTGAAATCACATGAAACTCAACAAGAGAGAAAAGAAGGAAGCAGAGATAAAGGAGAATCTCATGCTTTAAAAACACAAAGAATGAATGTGCACAAGAATTTTCTGTTCTAGTGTCCGTCCCCAGGAGGCTTGGCTTATTTCATTTCTTATCCTTATCCTAAAACTAAATTCACCTTAACTTAAACTGGCTTAAATGGGCTTTATCCCTTGCAACCAGTGATGCTATGCTGATACGTTAATTTTTAGAAAGGTCTGTGGCTGAAGATAACCAGTTTCTCCTCCCTTAACCAGTCTGTGTGTGTTCAGACATGGCTTGAATGTCTGTCAGTGAACTCGTGGCTCCTCCAAATTAGCAACATCATTTCTAATGGCCAGTCCTCACACTTTTAAATTGACAATGGCCATGAAAGCTAATTTTCCAGAATCAGGCAAACTCTCATCCCATTTCTCCCTTGCAAATACAAAATTCAAGCAGCATCTTGCAGAAACAGCCAGGAGCAGGTTATTGCATCTGGGCTTTTGGGACTCAGAGTGCCAATTTCCCAGCACTGATAGGTGAGGTCTTTGAAGCTCCCTTCCTAAAATGGCAGTGCTCTAAATAACACAGTGGAGACATATTGAGATGGATTCACAACTGTCTGCAAAGAAACCTCCTGCTGACGTCAATGGGAGTTTATCCTGAGGGCCTGAGAATTAGGCGCATATTAATACCTTTTCCTCAGTGATTTCAATCTGATCTAAAAGCTTTAGCTTCTTCTTTCCTGAGAGTGGGTAGGAGAAATGGAGGATGTGACTGCGTGGGAACAACACTTTGAGGTTCCCTGTGTTTTACTTAGGAATTTTACTTCCAAATTCAAGTTGGGAGAAACTTAGCCCGGGTTCTTCTACCTCTATGCTTTGACTCTCATCCCCCCCCCCCCCCCCCCCCCCAACTCCCTTTTAGTATTACTGCACTTCTCCTGCATGATTTCAAGTTTCACTGATCATTGGGAAAAGTTCTGAAAGTGACATCGACATTTAAAAGCAGATGACATTGCAGATGTTGAATATTTAAATTTTTTCTTTAACGTTTATTTATTTTTGAGACAGAGAGAGACAGAGCATGAACAGGGGAGGGGCAGAGAGAGAGGGAGACACAGAATCTGAAATGGGCTCCAGGCTCTGAGCTGTCAGCACAGAGCCCGACGCAGGGCTCGAACTCACGGACCGTGAGATCATGACCTGAGCCGAAGTTGGACGCTTAACCGACCAAGCCACCCAGGCGCCCTGAATATTTAATCCGTAGGTTTGGGGGTCGTGGTGTACTCGGCCTTTTTCTACATTTTTAAATTATTATTTTTTACTTTTTAAGAAGTCAGCTTGTTTTTTGGCAGTTTGGGTGTGAGCACTCAAACTGATTAATTTCAGTGTGACTATTAGAGAAAACCTTTTAAATATAGAGAAAAGAAAAAAGGCTTATAACACAAAAGAAAGGCTATAGCTTTGGAAACGCATTGTGTTTTTTTTTTTCAAACAATATATGTATGAATAACACATTCTCCCTTTACCCCATTGGATATTCTTGCTGCATAGACTAAAACTCATCATTGGAAAGACATATTTTTCTAATGTTTCAGGTGTCTAACAAAATGATTCTAAAAACACACATAACCTCTTAATTTGTTGTCCAAACGAGGACACTTTGAGAATGAAAAGGCGTTGTAAATAATACACTGGGACAACAGGTATAAACCAGTTTATCTCACAAATAAGGCACTGGTTGTCACCATTTTCCCCCAAAGATCCAAATCAATGCAAACAGTTCTCTTCTAGTTTTCTACCATATGCCATTAGGAAAATTCCAATTAAAACAACAAGGTAATGCCACTGCATACCCAATAGATCAGTCAAAATCTGGAATATTGACAATGCCAAATGCTTATGAGAACATAGAGCAACAGAAACTAATTCATTGCTTGTGGGAATGCAAATGGTACAGCCACTTTGCAATGGTACAGCCAATGCAATATGGCCACAGAATACACCTCAGAGTGGGATGATGGGAATATGACAGATTACTGCCTTTTCTTTGTTGCTGGCCCTGGCCAAAATGTTGTAAAATTTATCTCAACCATTGTACTTTACAAGTAGACAACCACAAGGAAACAGAATGTCATAACATTTTTTTTTTTTTTTTTTTTTTTATCTATTTTCGAGACCGAGAGAGAGCATGAACGGGGGAGGGTCAGAGAGAGGGAGACACAGAATCCGAAACAGGCTCCAGGCTCTGAGCTGTCAGCACAGAGCCCGACACGGGGCTCGAACTCACGGACCGTGAGATCATGACCCGAGCCGAAGTCGGCCACCCAACCGACTGAGCCACCCAGGCGCCCCTTATAACATTTTTAAGGATCACACTCAGGTTCACAGCAAAATTAGGAGAAAAGTAATGAAATTTCCTATATGCCTCCCTACTCCCATACTATGACATTTATTTTTTATTGTGGTAAAATACATGTAGCATAAAATTTACTATTTTTAGGAGCACACAGGTGGCTCATTTGGTTAAGCGCTGGACTTCAGCTCAGGTCATGATCTCACGGTTCATGAATTTGAGCCCCACATTGGGCTCTCTGCTGTCAGCACAGAGCCTCCTTCAGATCCTCTGTCTCTCTCTCTCTGCCACTTCCCTGCTCATGCTGTCTCTCTCTCAAAAAGAAACATTTAAAAAATTACTAGTGTTAAGTGTACAGTTCAGTGGCATTAAGTAGATACACATCATTGCACAACTATCAATACTATCCATTTCTGGGACTTTTTCATCACCCCAAACTGGAACTCTATACCCATGAAAAGGGAACTCCCATACCTCCTCCCACCAATCCCTAGTCACCATTATTCTGGTTTCTATCTCTATGGATTTGACTGATCTACATGCCTCAGGTAAGTAGAATAATACAGTAAGTGTCCTTTTCTAACTGGCTTGTTTCAGTTGGCCTAACTTTTTCAAGGCTCGTGTATGTTCTAACATGTACCAGAATTCCATATGTTTTAAAGGCTGAAAAATATTCTAATGCACGCATATACCACATCGTGTTTATCCCTTTATCAACTGATAGACACTTGGGTTGCTTTCACATTTTGGCTATTGTTAGTAATGCTGGTATGAGCATGGGGGTACAAATAACTGTTTGGGTCCTTCCTTTAAATTCTTTTGAGTATATACCCAGAAGGAGAATCGCTAGATGATATGGTAGTTCTAGTTTTAAATTTTCTTTCTGAGAAACTACTATACTGATTTCCTTAGCAGCTGCCCCATTTTTCATTCTGACCACTAGTGCACATGGGTTCTGATTTCTCCACAACTTCACCAACACTAATTTTGTAAACATTCTTTTTGTTTTTTAATAATAGGTAGCCTAGTTAATGGCTGTAAAGTGGTATCTCATTGTGGTTTTGGTATTTCCCTAATGATTAGTGATACTGAACATCCTCTGTGCTTATTTTGCCATGAGCGTATCTTCTTTGGAGAAATGTCTATTCACATTCTTTGCCCAATTTTTACATTGAGTTGTTTTTCTGTTGAGTTGTACAAGTTTTCTTTATATGTTCTAGATATATCTGAGTTAATTAGATATGGTATAACATAAGGATCTAAAATTTTTTGCATTGTTTTCAATGTCCAGTTTTCCCACAATCATTTTTTTGAAAAGACTTTTCTTTCCCACTGAATCCATTTGACACCCTTATAAAAATCACTTGACTGTATATGTGAGGGTTTATTTGTGAACTGTTAATCCCATTTATTGTTCTGTATACCTGTCTTCATGCCACCACCACAGTGTTTCTACAACTGTAGCTTTGCATTAATTGAAATCAGGAAGGGTAAGAGCAACTTTTTTTTCAGATTGTTTTGGCTATTCAAGGTCCTTTGCAACTCCATATGAATTTTATGATAAATTTTTCTACATCCGCAAAAAAAGTCAATGTTTAATATGATTGCTCTGAATCTGTAGATCATTTTGAGTAGTACTGACATTTTAACAATTTATGTTTTCTAGTCAATGAACATGGGATGCCTTTCTACTTACAGGCATACCTTATTACAGATAGTGCTTTTTTTTTTTTTTTTTTTTTTTAACAAAAAGTCTGTGGTAACCCTGCATCAGCCAAGTCTATTGGTGTTATTTCTCAACAGGATTTGTTTACTTCATGTCTCCATGTCACATTTTCAAATGTTTTCATGATTATATCAAAAGTGCTACAATCCCATGATAAAACTTTAATGAATGATGAGTTGTTTCTATTAATGGTTTCTTAAGACGGAATCTATTCCTGCTGAAGATGCTGTCATGACTGATGACATTACAACAAAGGATTTAGAATATTACATAAACTTTGTTGATAAAGCAGCAGTAGAGTTTGAGAGGAATCATTTCAGTTTTGAAAGAAGATCTGTTGTGGATAAAATGCTTTGAAACAGCATCACATGCTACAGAGAAATAGCTCATGAAAGGAAGAGTCAGTCAAGGAGGCAGACACCATTGTTGGCTCCTTTTAAGAAATTGCCACAGCTGCCTGAACCTTCCGCAACCACCACCATGATCAGTCATCAGTCAGCAATCATCAACATCGAGGCAAGACCCTCCACCAGCACAAAGATTAAGACTCACTGAAAGCTCGGGTGATGATTAACGTTGTTTAGCAATATTTTTAAATTAAGGTATATACATTGGTTTGTTAGAAATAATGCTATTGCATACTTAAGAGACTACAATATAGTGTAATCATAAATTTTATACGCACTGGTAAACAAAAAAAATTCATTCAACTTACTTTTTTGCAGCGGTCTGGAACCAAACCTGCACTATCTCTGAGGTGTGCCTGTATTGGTTTCTTCTGTAATTTCTTCCAGCAATGTTTGTAGTTTGCAGTGTGCACATCTGTTACCTCCTGGGTTAATTTTGTTTTCATGTATTTTATTCTGTTAACCCGTTGGAGCCAATGTGGATTGAAAGATATAAAGAAGAAAAAAACCTGTCTTCTTCTCCATTAACACGTGGCCTCAGTACTCCTTAGATGAGGAAAAATAGCCGTTTAATGCGTTCTTAAACTTCAATACCCCATCTCTGCTAAGATCCTGTACATACTTCCCTCTTTTTCCTGAATTACTGTCTCATCTTTGTTTCTTTTCAAGATGTGAAGTGTATCTTGAAAGGATTGGACAAATGTGGCCTGACTCTTGTATGGGGGATTTTTCTCCCTCATTCATTTCCCAGGTTAATGGTTATGATAATGGGGGCCAATTGTCTGGTTAGTGTAGCTTGGGATGGGGACTTTAGGGAATCTTCCCAAGCAGCTGCCCAAACTCCTTTGTTTCAGGGCGGTTCCTTGTCTTCCCCTGCCCAACATGGACTGCCTATTTTCACTTTTTGCTGGTGAAAAGAAAATGTGTATCTGTTCATCTGTCTGAGCTGACCAGCTTTAGGATTGGGAAGCTTCTTTCTCTGCCCTCTGGGCTCTTATCTGCCCCCGGCCTTGCTGGTGGAACCTCGCCTCTTCTGCCTTCCCCTTGCCCATTCTGTTTCTGCACCGCCGTGGGTGTGGCTTGCATAATCCACTCCTATACCACCCTCTGTGCCTCCAGTGCCACTGGCTCCTGGTCCTCCTACCCTCGCTTTCAAGGAGCAACTAGCACTCCAAGCTCTTGGGCCACACCTTTATGAGATTCAAACTGGAGCACCTCCTTAATCAACGGGGTGTCCAGGGACTCCTCCCTGGACTTCAACCACCCACTTCAGATTTTCCCACAAGTGCCCCAGGGAAAAGTTGACAGTGAAGAACTGACTTTTAAGTGGACATAGGTGCATCATATTCTGTATTCAAACTAATTTAAGTGTGTTAGTTTAATTAAGATACACATCTTTAGAGTTAGCAGCATTAAATATAAAACTTTAATTCTACCAAGGTTTACTGAAAGCCAAATAAGCGTGTGTTATTTCTGTTGCAATTTTTCAGCAAAAAATATGACTTCATATGAAGGTTAACTTTTTCTGTCTCAAAGGTTTCATGGGTTATTGTTAAAAAACAAGTAGAATGAATAAATAAAAAGGTTCAGAGCTTTCAAAATATTTGGTAACCTAAAACTTTCAACTTTTACTAAGTTAGATGATAAACTGGATTGAATTCACTGGATATAT
>NC_064808.1:106364458-106415134 GCF_023721935.1 Panthera uncia
AGCAGGAGGAGGAGGAGGAGGAGGAAGCAGAGGAGGAGGAGGAGGAGGAGGAGGAGGAGGAGGAGGAGGAGGAAGCAGAGGAGTAGACCAACAGATTGCATGACTTCATATAAGTCAAAAGTAGAGAGAAGCAGGCTTGGAGTGAGACAATGTTAGATACAGGGTCTCCAATATACATAAACTTAAGAGCAAATGTGGAAAAGAATGTACACCCAATTCTATTTAGAACACTGTAGAATACTTAGGGCACTAGACAGTTTTTAGCTCCTATGATGTTTTCATTGTTGACAACAAAACTTTTTACAGCAACAATTTCAATGTTATCCTCAAACAATCCAACGGTCCTTCTACATGGCAGCATCATACATTTGATCCTTTTCATCCTGCAACCATGTGGATGGAACACAGTAAGAGATGTGTAATGACATATTCAAGGTCATAATGAGAATTAATGACAGGTCTCAAATAGACAGTAGGGAAGAATTTATAAAGAAGCATAATTTTACCTCAAACAGAACATAGATACTAATAGGTTAAATGTAAACATGTGAAGACAACCGAGAGAACAAGAATAAAGTGGGGAGTAAGAAGATAATCTCCAGGAAATGCTGAAACGAATTCAACTCTATATTCATCCCTGTGCCTGGCACAATGCTTAATAGATACAAAAGTAGCATTTTTTTTAACTTGTTTTATTATTTTTTTTAATTTACATCCAAATTAGCATATAGTGCAACAATGATTTCAGGAGTAGATTCCTTAGTGTCCCATACCCATTTAGCCCATGACCCTCTCACAATCCTTCCCGTAACCCTCAGTTTGTTCTCCATATTTATGAGTCTCTTCTGTTTTGTCCCCCTCCCTGTTTTTATATTATTTTTTGTTTCCCTTCCCTTCTGTTCATTTGTTTTGTCTCTTAAAGTCCTCATATGTGTGAAGTCATATGATCTTTGTCTTTCTCTGACTAATTTCACTTAGCATAATACCCTCCAGTTCCATCCATGTAGTTGAAAATGGCAAGATCTCATTCTTTTTGATTGCTGAGTAACAATCCATTGTATATATATACCACATCTTCTTTATCCATTCATCCATCGATGGACATTTGGACTCTTTCCATACTTTAGCTATTGTGGATAGTGCTGCTATAAACATGGGGGTGCATGTGTCCCTTCGAAACAGAACACCTGTATCCCTTGGATAAATGCCTAGTAGTGCAATTGCTGGGTCGTAGGATAGTACTGTTTTTAGTTTTTTGAGGAACTTCCATACTGTTTTCCAGAGTGGCTGCACCAGCTTGCATTCCCACCAACAATGCAAAAGAGATTCTCTTTCTCTGCATCCTCGCCAACATCTCTTGTTGCCTGAGTTGTTAATGTTAGCCATTCTGACAGGTGCCAGGTGGTATCTCATTGTGGTATTGATTTGTATTTCCCTGATGATGAGTGCTGTTGAGCATTTTTTCATGTGTCGGTTGGCCATCTGGATTTCTTCTTTGGAGAAGTGTCTATTCACGTCTTTGGCCCATTTCTTCACTGGATTATTTGTTTTTTTGGGTGTTGAGTTTGATAAGTTCTTTATAGATTTTGGATACTAACCCTTTATCTGATATGTCATTTGCAAATATGTCCCATTCTGTCAGTCAAAAGTAGCAATTTTTTATTTGACTTTAATTTGATCAACTAAGTCCAGAAAGGGTTTTCTGATGGCTCCACCATAGCTGTTATTAAAATAAAAACTCCCAATAGGAAATATTAGAACCCCCAAGGCAATTAAAAAAAACAAAACTAAACAAAACACCATAGGACTTTCAAAAGCATAGTAACCCAGTAAATTTTCCAAAGAAACAAGAACAAAAATAAGAATAGTGTATAAAGAGACTGTGTGATCACAAAGAAGTTAACCTTTTAGGAATTAAGTATTGACTTTGGGTTAAGAAGGTCATGATTAAATCTAAAAACTCTACGATTCCAAATAATTTGGGTGTGAGTAGGTATTTTTAAACACTGACAGCAGAATATTTCTTGGACTTCTATGCTTTGGAGACATGGAGATCAGCTTGGGTGTATTTTGAGAATATACTACATTGATAAGCCTGATCTCTTCTGGATGTGGAATTCAGGTATGAGATAATTTAAACTCTTGGGGGAGAGTTACACTGTAGCTTGAACATGATCTCACTATTGCTTCTCTGAGTGTCTATAAGAAAAGTATTCACAATATCAGTTCAACACCGCGACCTCAGCCATTAATTCAGTTTCCAAATAGTGGATCCTAGTAGTTTCTATTTGTGTCCCAAATAAGACTCAATCATCATCCTTTGCCTCCAGCAGAGATCAAATTCAAGTGAGACATTTGGACATCCAAATAACAATAATGTAAAATATGAGCTTTCTTAATAAAACCATTTGATTTTATATAAAGTGCTCAAGTAGGAACACCTGGGTGACTCAGTCTGGTAAGTATCTAACTCTTGATTGAAGCTCTGGTCATGATCTCAGTGTTCATCAGATTGAACCCCACATTGGGCTCCATGCTGACAGTGCAGAGTCTGCTTGGGATTCTCTCTCTCCTTCTCTCTGCCCCTCCCTTGCTCATTCTCATTCTCTCTCTCTCTCTCTCTCTCTCTCTCTCTCTTAAAATAAATGAACATTTTTTTAAAAACGTTCTCAGTGGCACAGAGAAAGAAGCCTCTCTTCCTCAAGGGGCCATCCATTCATTTAAGTGTCAGACATGGACACCTAGAGCCAAAGGAAGAAAATGGGTAATATGGCAAAGCTTAATGTTTTAAGTGAGTAAGCTTAAAACCTGTGTGACCTGAGAAGAAAGTTGAGAAGTCAATGTCAAGAGTTTGTACAATACAATGGATTGACCTTATCATTTGTAGCAAACCTTGAGTGGATTTGAATCCTCCCTCTGTCACATACTTGATGTAGCTTAAGGTGGGTAACTACTCTAAGGCTTTGTTGCTTGTCTACCTAAAACAAAGAGAAATAACTATTTGACTTGGTTGCTATGTAGTCGAATGAGCCTGTTAAGTAGACCAAGTATAAAATATAATTTTGGGGACACATTAATGAGAATTAGAACACAAATCCCACTTTTCCCTCCTATTTTTGATGACTCCCATATAAACCCTCTCTTGGTTTTCTGTGCTCAATCTCCTAGTCTAGGCTTCTCCCCACCAAGACAGACAGATCGTATCAGAAACAAGGAGCAGATCCCAAACAGATACTGCATCACACACTTTTCTAAACTTTAAATGGCAACATTTAGAGGAGCTTAAACTGGCTTCATAGGTAGATCTGTGCCCAAATGACCTAAAAAGAAAAACAAGTAACTAGGAAAAAATATCTAACAAGTGTTGGTTTGATCATCAAGCTTGGGGAGTGAACAATTGCGAATAAAGGTCAAATTGTGGAGAATGTATCTAAAATGTTATTCAGTGAAACATTATATGGAAAAAGATGAACCAGGACCAATTCTGTTTAGAGTATGATGCTATATAAAAAAATATACAAATACACTTAAAATGCTTTCAAATCTCTTGAGGCTCACATCAAAGTAAAAATTTAAGGAAGGTGGTCCTTACAGTGATACTTCATAGTGTCAGGCTCTACTATCTGGCTATAGCCCACCAAACTCAGGGAAAACTTGACCCATAAAAGGCTGGTTTCCTAAAATAAATCTAAACCTTAATGAGCATCCAAAGGCTTTCACTGGCAGTGATAAGGGTGCAGATCTTCACTCTTACTGTAGATTTTAAAATCCCAATATCTAAAGCTAATGAACCCAGTGGAATTCATAGCCTAGGGTAAAAGTCAGGCCTCAGATCTGGGAGAATTCTATATTTAGTTTATTTGAAGTAAAAATTTTAAGGCTATAAACCTCATGTGCTATCTCCTGGTCTCCTTCCAGGATTTATTTCAACAAATCATTTGACATAAGGTATTATATAACCTAGAAGAGTAATCTTTTACGGATTAGGACTAATTGGCTGTCAATTAGATTTTGCTATGCAACTGATGGTGTAGCTACCAGTAGGGAACGGGCTATTTTTGATTACAAACACATAGAAAATCCACTGACAAAATTGACAGATAATCTTTAACCAAACCTATCTTAAATTTTTTTTAAGTTTTTTTTTTTTTTTTTTATAACAGCATCTGATGTTAACTTCAGAAGTGGAGTCTTGTCAAAAAACAGGAAAGACATCATCCTTGGATGATTAAACTTCAGTCCAGGAAGTAGGAGGTTTAACCAGCAAGTTGGCTTTGAGTAGGTCCCTTTTCTTCTCTTGCTTAGATTTTTACACTTTTAAATGAGGTGTCCCTAAAAAATATAAAATTTCATCTGGCTCCAAATTAAACTATTACTTAAGGTATTGGGAATCCTAATGACTTCATCGCTCCATGTCTGAAGGATGTTTATCCATTCTTTTACAAACATGTTCAGAGTTATTACATATTTTACAAACATTTATTGAACACTTTATATGCATTATGTACATAGTTACCTGGTGTTTAGCCATGTATGACCCAAATAGCAATAAACCTCTGTTGCCCTGAAGTTGACATTCTTCCTTGGGGAAAAAATAAAGTCAAAGGGTGTTAAGCAAAGAAATTTAAAACAAGGAAGCAAAGATATTGACTTGAATGGAGTAACGTGTGACAATTTAAATAGAAACCTCACTGAAAGGTGACATTTAACCAAAGATCTGAAGGAGATAAGCAAGAGAGGCAGATGGAAACCTGGGGGCAGAACACTCTAGGGTAAGGCAACTGGAAGTGAAAATGACTTCAGACAACAGCCAAATGTGTGTATGTTCCAGAAAGACTAACAGCCCAGTACGAGTAGAATGGAATAAGCAAAGAGATCAGTAGAAGATGAGATTAGAGAGGTAAAAGGGGAGCCAAGGTTTTAAAGCATGGCAGGTCATTATACAGATGCAGCCGTCTGTTCTGAGTGCCATAGAAAACCATTGCAGAAGATATAATAGGAACTACCTCTGTCTCCTATATTGAGATAGACACAAGTTAGAGAAGTATTTTTAATAATCCAGGCAAGAAGGAATAATGACTGGGACCAAGACTGTGGCAGTGGCAGTGCTGAACGGTCAGATTCTGGATGTATTATCAAAGTATTACTTACAGGATTTGCTGTTGGATCAGAAGTAGACATACAAGAGAAATTACAGATGATTTCAAAGTGTTTCACTGCAGGCATTGGAAGGACACTAGAGCACAGACTAGTATCAGGCTCTGCCACCTCTTCCACTCTGTGACACAGGGCAAGGTAATAGTTGTCTCCATTTTTTACTATAAAGTGGTGTAATAATATCAATTACTTCATAGGAAGTTTTTGATGATGATTAGTGTTAATATAAAGTTCTTCCAACATTGCCTGACACATAGTAAGTCCTATGTAAATGTTTGCTACTGCTATTGCCATTATGTTGAGAAAAAACTGGGGACCAGATTGGGGGAAAGAGGTTCAAGATTTAGATTTGGGACACGTCAAGTCTGAGTTGAGAGATCAGTGATCCAAGGAGAGATGTTGAGGAGTTATATATATACATATATATACACATCCACAAAAGTATAGATCAAGAGATTAAATTTAAATGTCACCAATGTATAGGGGATGCTTAAAAGCCTACTAGTGGAAGAGATCACCAATAAAGGGATGAGTTCTGAGGACATAGCCCTAGAACACTCCAACACAAAGGAGAAGGAGACGTAAGAATATCCAAGAAGCCAAATCAATCATTTCAAAGATGAGGGAGGAATCATCTCAAATACTTCTGGTTTGTTAAGAAAAAGACTGAGAATTTGTTGTTGGATATGGCCATGTGGAGGTCATCAATCAAGAGCTTTTTGGTAGAGTGGTAGGGATGAGAGCTTGATAGGGATCCATGGTGAAGGAAAAAAAGAATGGGATACAATGAATAAAGCCAAGTCTTTCCAAAAGTTTTGGTGTTAAAGGCAATAAATAGATATGGTGGCAAATGAAAAAAAGCAAAAGCAACAAACATTAATGTGGGAGAAATAACAGCATGTTTGTGTGCTGACAGGAATGATCCAATTGAAAGGGAAAAATTAATGATGGAGAAGAAGAGACAGAGATGAAGTATTCCCATCTCATCCCTGCAATGGGGGAGAACAGAAAGTGGGTCCAGGAAAAACCACAGTGTGATTTAGGATACTCAAGGCTGGAAGATACCAGGCCCCCCTGGATGCGTACATTTGAGTGCGGATTTTCCTGCCACTTCAGGAAGAATTGTTCATTCCTTTTGCTTCCTAGGTAATAGGGAAAATATCCTACAATATCATTCATCTAGTCCATTACTCTCTGGTTTAGAAAAAAAAATAATAATAACCCAGCCGAGAACTGAGGTATTGGGCCTCTGGACATCTCACTTCATATTGTCCCAGCCCCAATCTCACTTCTGTAGGAATACTGCACTTTCCTAAGCAGAAACTCAGTAACAGTCCCTGCCAAGTGCCAGGGACTTCATCAGGATTAGCTAATTGAATCCACAGAATCCACGAAGTACTAATGACAGGACTATTACAATTTATTCTGTTTTAGAGAAAAGGGAACTGAGGTCCTTTGTGGGTAAATAAATTGCTCAGGAGATTTGAACTGAGATCTAGCCGTCCACTGAGCCCAAGTGTTTCCTCTACAAGACTCATTCACACACACCCCTTCCCTAAAGGTAAATGATATGCACACAGATTTCCTTGAATGAAAAGAATGATTGTTGAAATCGATTGATGTGTTTATGTAAGACTGGGACTCAATTTTATTGTGTAATTAGTTGGCAAACACTGATAAATGCAAATTTCATGGTACCTTCAAAAAGACATTTGTGTGCCTTACTGGTGTCACAGAAACTTGAAAGTCAAATTTTAATTAATGTTAAAACCATCAGGGCACCTTGCAGCTATACAACATTTTGAAAGGAAGACTCGCAAAGCCTAGGTTTGGAACTGATATCAGTAAGTTTGATATCAGCCTGGGTATGTGGGAGTCTGGTGGGGAAAATCACATACTCTCAGACAATGTAGAAGCCAGGAGCACTGATTCTTTCTGATAGCAGTACCACATCTCTCACCAGAGCTCCCTCAAGAGAAACATACAGCTGCATCCATCAACACTTATTTGATGCCCTACTATATGCCACGTACTGTTCTGACATGCACAATCTGCCTTTTGTGTAAATTTAGCTAGTAGAATCCACCAGATTTGTTTCTCCTTCTGCAATATGAGGACTACAGGATTTGACTGGAAGGGTGTTAAGTAATTCCAAGCCAGGCTGTTTGAGATTCCTTTTATAACTGTCACATTAGTTAGCACAGAGCAAGCACACAAAAGCTCCTCCTTACTTACTAGTTGCTGTGGATGGTTGGACACAGAAGGATGAGTGACCTCAGTTGAGTTATTCCCACTCTTATCTATCATTTCCATGTCCTATTTGAGTGATAATAGTCCGTACTTCAAAAGATTGCTGAGGATTCTACCACATGAATAATGTATATCACCTGGTTTAAGGCTCAGCATCTTTAATGAGTTATTAATATAAAGTGCTTTGAGCTCTTCAAATTAAGCATGTATTAAATGCATATTATTCTTAAATCCTCCCTTTCCAGTTTCTTAGAGTCTACCATGTTCTAATGGGGCCAATGGAGTCAGATTTCTTAGTCACACCTAACCTCTTGGGAATTCCCAGATCCTGCTCATAAGCTCCCAAAACAAGGAAATGTTCATTAAGCATTTGGTTATGTTTTTCTTCACATTCCCAAATAGGTTAAGAGACAGCTTGATACATTTATATTATTCATTTGAAGTCGCTCAAATGGTCTAACTCAGATTTGGCATACAAATAATTCCTGTTAGAAACAAAATGCAAAAAAAGAAAAAAATCACTATTTCCAACACTTTCTCAGCTTTGACAGTCTTACCACAGGACAAAGTTTGAATACTGTAAAATATACATTCTGAAACTATGCTTATTTTATTTCATCTTGAAGGACACTGAATTTTGTCATGATATTATCAGTGCTTTATATGGCAGCTTTCAGGATATTTATTCATTTCTTCTCCTTTAGTTTTAAGAAAGGGGAAAATATTGTGATTTCTATTTTACTACCATGTAAGCAGAAATTCAGAAAAATGGTCCCACATGTTCAGAGTCACAGAACTAGATTATTGCTGAGCACAGAGTCAAACCCTTGACGTCTAACTCTTGCTGGTCTTTTTACCACACCTGGTAACCAACTTATTAAGACTTCTGATATACTCATCACCTCATCCACCATGTCCATGGTAGCTTTTATCTAGCAATATTAATTTAAAAATTATTTATTTTTCTTCTCTTATTAGGTGTGATGCTAGGACTGGACGTTAATATCCACAAACAGACAGAATTGCAAACATACATTGAAGATTAGAACAGGGATATGTGTTTTGAAGAACTCTGTGATGTCATGAAAACAGATCATGAGAGCATTTTATCTAGTCTGGGGATAGGAGGCCAGAAAAGTCTTCCTAAAGAAATCTGAAAGGTAAGCGACAGCTACACCAGCAAAAGGAGAAGATATTCCTGGCAGAGGAAGGGCACAAGCAAAGGATAGTGAAGGAAGGACAGACAGTGTCTCAATTTTCATTGAGAAAATGAACAGGAAAACAGATGTGAGAGGAGACAGCCCACAAAATGGATTTCCATCACCTTCCTAGGAAAATATACTTACCTTTTTCTCCTGCTGATTTGACACATATTGACAGAGCACTCATCACATACCAGTCGTAATATAGCAAGAGCTAGGGGAGCCTGTGAACCGATAATGGTCCCTGCTTGAGGGGACTTCGAGTCTTCACCACAACACAACAGACAGGTAATTAAGATTCAATTCTATGATAGACAAATGTCGGATGCTAGAGGTAGACCTACAAGAGACACCTAACCCAAACTGAGCGATCCGGAAAGCACCAGCCAGGACTTTAAGTAGAGAAGTGTTAGCCATGTGAAGGGCGGGGGGGGGGGGGGGGCTTTATAATCAACGTAACACATTATGAGAAAGTGCAAGGTAAAAAAAGGAGGATGAATAAAGTATATAGTGGAAGAAAAGGAAGTTAGAGATGAAGTTGGGGATTTCAGGATACCAAGTATAGGTCTCACAAGTCATGTTAGACCATGTTAGATTTATCAGGACCTTTTAGTACAGAAAAAAATCAGACCGTCTTATGTATTGGAAAGTTCTCTCTGGCTGCAAAATTGAAAATGGATTAAATGGAATGGCACAGAAGGTGGCTGTGTACACAGGAAGCTATAGCTGTCATCAAGACAAGATGTGATGGTGATTTCAACTATAGCAGTGACAGTGGGGATAGAGAGGTGACAGATACATGTCCTACTTTCAAGGTAGTGTCTTCATTGACTTCCTTTTTTTTTAAAGCACATTTTCTGCCATCCTCAGCCCCTTCTGATGGAAATAATTTCATTCATGACCTCTGCTGAAGACACCACCATATTTTGCCCTATGTAATGCCACCACCCAATAGGCCCAGGCTACTGGAGAAGAGACATCTTCTTAGCTGAGGACTGAGTTTCTGGCCCAAAGCTGAGATGAAGTCTATCTTTAAGAAATTTATGTTGTCACTCATGGGAATACAAGTTAGATACAAAGAGAAAAGTAAAATGGAAAGTAAAATGTAAGATAATGAGAAAGCCAAGACACATGGGGGTATGACATTAAGTTGGAGTCCTAGAATGAAAAGCCATTGATCCCAATTGCTGGGGTACTTAAGCCACTCAGACCCAGAACCACCCTCAGGCTCCTGCTCTTTTCAGTTCGTTTGGGTCTTTCTGAAGTCCCATGTCTATATACTCATATAACAAGTTCTCTGAGAAAATTTGTGTTAGTCTCAATTCCTTAAAACTCAATTTGTCTAACCAGTACCACCGACAATAAATCTTTTAAGATGGATCATACATCAAACATCCTCAAAAGTACTGGGACAATAGTGGTGTTCTTTTTCCACAAGTCATTCCCAGAGAGTAAGTTCTGTTTAACTGGTAGTTATCTTCAAGAGCATTAGATCTAATGACAGTGACTGGTTATTCTGTATTTTCAGTGAGAAATGAATGATGATAAAAAAAAAAAGGTAGGGGAGGGCTCCCATTGTAATAGGAGGAATTTCAATAAAATTTCCTTTAAAGTAATGGCTTTTTTTATGCTGGAAAGACAACAGAAGGAGTCCTCTCTGGATGAAAAAGACAACAAGTCATTTTAGAGAAGCAGGACTTTTTTTTTTCTAATATGAAATTTATTGTCAAATTGCTTTCCATACAACACCCAGTGCTCATCCCAAAAGGTGCCCTCCTCAATACCCATCACCCACCCTCCCCTCCCCCACCCCCATCTACCCTCAGTTTGTTCTCAGTTTTTAAGAGTCTCTTATGCTTTGGCTCTCTCCCTCTCTAACCTCTTTTTTTTTCCTTCCCCTCCCCCATGGACTTCTGTTAAGTTTCTCAGGATCCACATAATGGTGAAAACATATGGTATCTGTCTTTCTCTGTATAACTTATTTCACTTGCATAACACTCTCTAGTTCCATCCACGTTGCTACAAAAGGCCATATTTCATTCTTTCTCATTGCCACGTAGTAGTCCATTGTGTATACAAACCACAATTTCTTTATCCATTCATCAGGTGATGGACATTTAGGCTCTTTCCATAATTTGGCTATTGTTGAGAGTGCTGCTATAAACATTGGGGTACAAGTGCCCCTATGCATCAGTACTCCTGTATCCCTTGGGTAAATTCCTAGAAGTACTATTGCTGGGTCATAGGGGAGATCTATTTTTAATTTTTTGAGGAATCTCCACACTGTTTTCCAGAGTGGCTGCACCAGTTTGCCTTCCCACCAAAAGTGCAAGAGGGTTCCCATTTCCCCACATCCTCGCCAGCATCTATAGTCTCCTGATTTGTTCATTTTAGCCCCTCTGACTGGCATGAGGTGGTATCTGAGTGTGGTTTTCATTTGTATTTCCCTGATGAGTAATGACGTTGATCATCTTTTCATGTGTGTGTTGGCCATCTGGATGTCTTCTTTAGAGAAGTGTCTATTCATGTTTTCTGCCCATTTCTTCATTGGATTATTTGTTTTTTGGGTGTGGAGTTTGGTGAGTTCTTTATAGATTTTGGATACTAGCCCTTTGTCCAATATGTCATTTGCAAATATCTTTTCCCATTCCATTGGTTGCCTTTTAGTTTTGTTGATTGTTTCCTTTGCTGTGCAGAAGCTTTTTATCTTCATAAGGTCCCAGTAATTCACTTTTGCTTTTAATTCCCTTGCCTTTGGGGATGTGTCGAGTAAGAAATTGCTGTGGCTGAGGTCAGAGAGGTCTTTTCCTGCTTTCTCCTCTAGGGTTGTGATGGTTTCCCATCTCACATTCAGGTCCTTTATCCATTTTGAGTTTGTTTTTGTGAATGGTGTAAGAAAGTGGTCTAGTTTCATCCTACTGCATGTTGCTGTCCTGTTCTCCCAGCACCATTTGTTAAAGAGACGTCGTTTTTCCATTGGCTATTCTTTCCTGCCTTGTCAAAGATTAGTTGGCCACACTTTTGTGGGTCTAGTTCTGGGGTTTCTATTCTATCCCATTGGTCTATGTGTCTGTTTTGTGCCAATACCACACTGTCTTGATGATGACAGCTTTGTAGTAGAGACTAAAGTCTGTGATTGTGATGCCTCCTGCTTTGGTCTTCTTCTTCAGAATTACTTTGGCTATTTGGGGTCTTTTGTGGTTCCATACAAATTTTAGAATTGCTTGTTCTAGCTTCGAGAAGAATGTTGGTGCAATTGGGATTGGGATTGCATTGAATGTGTAGATTGCTTTGGGTAGTATTGACATTTTAACAAGGTTTATTTTTCCAATCCATTAGCAGGGAATGTTTTTCCATTTCTTTCTATCTTTTTCAATTTCCTTCATAAGCTTTCTATAGTTTTCAGCATATAGATCTTTTACATCTCTGGTTAGGTTTATTTCTAGGTATTTTATACTTCCTGGTGCAAATGTGAATGGGATCAGTTTCTTTATTTGTCTTTCTGTTGCTTCATTATTAGTGTATAAGCATGCAACTGATTTCTGTACATTGATAGTGTAACCTGCGAGTTTGCTGAATTCATGTATCAGTTCTAGAAGACTTTTGTTGGAGTCTATCGGATTTTCCATGTATAATATCATGTCATCTGCAAAAAGCGAAAGCTTGACTTCATCTTTGCCAGTTTTGATGCCTTTGATTTCCTTTTGTTGTCTGATTGCTGATGCTAGCACTTCCAACACTATGTTAAATAACAGCGGTGAGAGTGGGCATCCGTGTCGTGTTCCTGATCTCAGGGAGAAAGCTCTCAGTTTTTCCCCATTGAGGATGATATTAGCTGTGGGCTTTTCATAAATGGCTTTTATGATGTTTAAGTATGTTCCTTCTATCCCGACCTTTCTCGAGAGTTTTTATTAAGAAAAGATGCTGAATTTTGTCAAATGGTTTTTCTGCATCGATTGACAGGATCATGTGGTTCTTATCTTTTCTTTTATTAATGTGATATATCACATTGATTGATTTGTGAATGTTGAACCAGCCCTGCATCCCAGGAATGAATCCCACTTGATCATGGTGAATAATTCTTTTTATATGCTGTTGAATTCAATTTGCTAGTATCTTATTGAGAATTTTTGCATCCATATTCATCAGGGATATTGGCCTGTAGTTCTCTTTTTTTACTGGGTCTCTGTCTGGTTTAGGAACCAAAGTAATGCTGGCTTCATAGAATGAGTCTGGAAGTTTTCCTTCCCTTTCTATTTTTTTGGAATAGCTTGAGAAGGATAGGTATTATTTCTGCCTTAAATGTCTGGTAGAATTCTTCTGGGAAGCCATTTGGTCCTGAACTCTTATTTGTTGGGAGATTTTTGATAACTTATTCCATTTCTTCGCTGGTTATGGATCTGTTCAAGCTTTCTATTTCTTCCTGTTTGAGTTTTGGAAGTGTGTGGGTGCTTAGGAATTTGTCCATTTCTTCCAGGTTGTCCAGTCTGTTGGCATATAATTTTTCAGAGTATTCCCTGATAAATGCTTGTATTTCTGAGGGATTGGTTGTAATAATTCCATTTTCATTCATGATTTTATCTATTTGGATCATCTCCCTTTTCTTTTTGAGAAGTCTGGTTAGAGGTTTATCAATTTTGTTTATTTTTTTAAAAAAACCAACTCTTGGTTTCATTGATCTGCTCTACAGTTTTTTTAGCTTCTAAATTGTTTATTTCTTCTCTGATCTTTATTATCTCTCTTCTTCTGTGTTTGTGGTGTCTTTTTTGTTCTGCTTCTATTTCCTTTAGGTGTGCTGTTAGATTTTGTATTTCAGATTTTTCTTGTTTCTTGAGATAGGCCTGGATTGCAATGTATTTTCCTCTCAGGACTGCCTTCACTGCATCCCAAAGCATTTGGATTATTGTATTTTCATTTTCATTTGTTTCCACATATTTTTTACTTTCTTCTCTAATTGCCTGGTTTACCCATTCATTCTTTAGTTGGATGTTCTTTAACCTCCATGCTTTTGGATGTTTTCCAGACTTTTTCCTGTGGTTGACTTCAAGCTTCATAGCATTGTGGTCTGAAAGTGTTCATGGTATGATCTCAATTCTTATATGCTTATGAAGGAAGAAGCAGGACTTTTTTAAAATTTGAATTCAATGCACAGGTCCCTCTTCCAGTCTCCCTGTGACATGATGGCTGTACCACAGTAACCAAGAACCAGCTCATCAGCTCTGGCAGCCCCAGAGTCCCAGGGAGCCATTTGGAAGAGATGGGAGCCTGCAGGTCTTTATTGCACATTGTGGGAAGGAGCTTCATGAAAATTCCCAACATCAGCATTTAGAGTCTGAATACCTCAATTCAAAGTTTAACTCTACCTAATCTAAGTTTCTGTGTTAGGGTCTGTAAAGTGGAGATAAGAATACTTTTCTCAGATATTTTGAGAATTAATAACCATTACTTTTACTTTGCAGAAAAGTGTCATGGAAGCTGTACATTCCTATAAATTCTTAATATTTGTGGTAAGAAGAGATTTATTACAGAATAAGAAAAAACTAGTAGTGAAATTCACTTAGGCATTAAGAACGTGGACCCTACGATCAGACAGACCTAACTTTGAGAGCTAACCTTCTAGATCACTAACCAGGTAATATTGGACAAAATATTTCAACTTCCAAATCTCAGTTCCAGTAGCCGTAAAATGGGGTTAAATAGCACCTCACCTCATGAGCTGGTGTGATTTTAAGTTACAGAAGATCATGAGTATAAAGCATCAAGCCCTAGGATTCACACTCATTGTGTACTGAAAATGTTAATAGTAGTAGCAGCCACATTAAGTGGTATTTCCAACACTGTTTATAAACAGAACATCATCCCAGATACAGAAACACCTTGGAATGCCCATTCCCAAGAAGTAACTAAAGAGCAGGAAATCTTGAATGTGATGCTTATTTTTATACCAACTAGCAAGTGGCTTCACTTAGCCCAACAGTTTTCTGTGTTAACTTTTCATGCTAATAGCAAAAGGAAATTCAATGTAGCTTCTCCAGCCGCAAATACACAGTTGTCCTTTAGGGAGAATTCAGGACTGGTGAACCATAATAAGGAAATATATTCTCCTAACATCAATGTTCAATTTATTGTTTCAAGGCTTCAGATATAACCTACAGACAAGGCTGAGATCTGGCAGGAAGAAAACACTTTTGCTCTAATAAGCTAACACTTACATCCTTAGAGCTGTCATTTTGACTCCTACTTAAAATACTCTTTCATTTATCCAATCATTTAACATATATTCAATGACATAGGATCACACATTGGCTAGGCTATTTAACAGTAAGCAAGGCACATACAGTCCCTATCCTTTACAGCTAATTTAATAAATTATGACTCTCAATGAGAGAATCCAGCTTGCTCATCGTTAGTTTCTCCATAGAACCAGAACTATTACTTTCCACAGGTACCTGCCTGGCCGGTGTCCAGCTGACTGGCTCACTCAACATCTATTCCAACCTCCTTGTACTTTTCTGCAAGACTGAAAAGGAAAAACATCCCCCAGCTTCCCTTGTTTATCTGGATATCAATGTGGCATTTTTTTGCATGTAATTGGCATAACCGAAGAGTTGTTTTAGAAATGTGTTAAATGGAGACAAAAGTATTCCTAGAACCATCGCTTAATGGTGTAGACTTCAGCAAACACATGGGGCTGAAACCAACAAATTAAGCAGTGACTTGCTGGATTATGGCCAAGATGGGATTAAACTGGGGCCAGAATTTTGAATAGCAGCCTCCTGATCTCCTGGTATTATAACTGTGACAGGGCTAACAGCAATTTTAGTGGGATTCTTATTCTGCAGTCCTTCCCAGAGGCCCAGCCTAACCACTGTTTCTGCAGCATTTTAAACAACGTTATAGCCAACTAATTCCCTGTATGAAGTCCCTTTCCACCCAAACTAGCTGGAACCATTTCTGTGATCTGTAACTAAACCCCCATCTTCTTCTTTTTTTTTTTTTTTCTCTTTATGCATAGGACTTTTTTTTTTCAATATATGAAATTTATTGTCAAATTGGTTTCCATACAACACCCAGTGCTCATCCCAAAAGGTGCCCTCCTCAATACCCATCACCCACCCTCCCCATCCTTCCACCCCCCATCAACCCTCAGACTGTTCTCAGCTTTTAAGAGATTCTTATGGTTTGGCTCCCTCCCTAACTTTTTTTTTCCTTCCCCTGGGAAGGAAGTGGGGATTCTCTGTCTCTGGGACACCAAGAACAAATTCCTGAATGGCAAGTTAAATCATGCTGCCTCCTACAAAGAAATTCCTTCTGTGGAGAGAATGTGTTGACCAATTGCCATTAGTATTTATGTCCTCTGCTCAAGCATAGTCTCTGTAAAATAAACAATTGTATCTTGTTGTACAACAGTCTCTTCTGAGTTGAGATAACCTGGTTTTTCAGACCCCATTGACTCCTTCAAATCTGATATACCAATGAGGCAAATTTGAGGAAATGACCAACTCAAGAACAGGCTCAGAACATGCTGGACCCACCAAAATGCTGCCATCCTTGGGCTCCCAACATGGATAGCCTCTTTTGTAGCCACACACTGAAGAAAAAGTTCTCACATAGACTGAGCAGATGAGCAGGGCTGCCTCTGCCAGCAAAATAGCAGCAGGAGCAAACCTTACATGGTCTTTATTTCATGTTCACCAGGTATAAATATGAAAGAATGTTAGAGCATGGGAGGAATACACAAGGAGCCTCCAGACATAGACCAAACATACATCTGGTGTTTACGTGAAAGCATGCAGGGAAGATGTGCAGTTTCAAGGACTGCTAGGCAATGACGGTGGGTCTGTTCCCTAACTGGCCCCTGGGAGATCATGGCATTCTGGAGCTCACTGTGCTAATGCATTTGATAGCCTTGAGATGAGAACGTCACTTACATTTCAGCAATTACCTTAATCGCTTTCCCATGGCTTACAATACATTCTCTAGAAATAACTCCACACCCTTTGTATATCCTTTCTTCTCAAAGGCCATAACCCCTATTTCTCTTCCTCCTCTATCTGTCCTCAGGAGACTGCTGGGGTTTATGCAGAGGGCTCTTGGGTGTTCACTGTAACAGCATGACACAGATTTCTGAGCTATTTTGGTAAGAGGTTTGTCCCATGTTGTCCTCACATGAGAGATTTTTCAAAGGTTGCATAATTCCACAGCTCAGTCTTATCTTGACTAGTCCCTAAAGTGCAGGCTCCAACAACAACAGGGAGTCGTAGCGGCTGTTTTCATGATGTAATTTCAGGGTCAACAAGAAGCCCTCTCCCACCCTCATAAAGTTATGTCTCCATCTGCCTAATGTGGCCTAAAATGGCACAGATTTATTCTTTTAAGCTGTGGCTTCCTGCCTTTCCCACATTTCAAATACCCCTAGGAAACCAGTATATTAAGCTTTTCCAGGGATTAACATCCTACTGAGCAGAGTTTATCAGATGCTCCAACTACAGAAAGGTGTTAAAAAGTAGGACCCGAGAGGGAAGCCTCAGAATATGAGACTTCAAGACACAGAAGGGATGGGGGTGGGAGGTACGGAATGGTCTCTGCCTTCCTGGAGCCCAGCTCTAGAAGGGGTAGGGAGGGGAAGACTCAAAGGCGTGGTTTACAGTCACTCCCTCCACGATCTCCCCCCACCTCCCTGGGTTCTATATGCTATCTGAATAACCTATGTTGTATTTTTCAAACTAAAAAAGGAATTCAAATTGAGCTTCCATTGTCTACTTAGTACTAGACTGCAGTGTGGAAATTCAGCTCTGAAATCCAAATGCCAGTTCTACCTCTTCTTAGCTTTGTCAACTAGTATTCTCCAATTTCATTCAGTTCTCTGCAATCTTGCACCTCTTGTCACCCTCGTAGTCTTGTCACACAACACTGAGCTCCCCAAGAGCAGGAATCTGGCTCACCATTGTGTCTCAGACATCCAGAACTGGGACTGGCAGAGTCAGTGCTCAATGAACATTTGTTGAAAAAAATGTTTTTCTGCAACAATGACCTTCCAATGGACATTATACAGTTCGTACCCAGTTAACCTCTCTGCAACATGTGTTCACCACTTCCCCATTTCTAGAACTCTTTCTCCCTTCATATTCATGTTCTCATGCCTTTCTGGCCACTTGGGGGTGAGGGACTGATGAGGAGACTCGACTAGACTCTGGAGTCTGACAAGGCTCAAATTCAAGATCTTTTACTGATTGTGTGATTCTGATAACTACTTACCTCTCCAGTCTTATTTCTTCGTGAAAAATACATGGCTCTGAAGAGGTTTCCTCATCAGGTTACAAGGGCTATGTAAAATGATCATAGACTGCACACTGTCATATACTTAACATATAATCAGTAATTACATTTTAATACTTTTAAACCATTTTGTTTCTACGTATCTTTCTCCTTGTTCACGTATCACTTAAATATTTACTGAGAAAACTCAATATTACTGAGTCCTATGTCCTGTTTTTGCACTCTATCTACTCTTTATAAATTCTCATATACTTTATAGCCTCAATTGCCTGTTCTATCTGATTCTTAATTCTACACCCTTTGTCCAGATCTCGTTTCTGAACCATAAACCCCTATTGGCAGATTCAGCTGTAAGACTACCCCCAGACCCGTTGATACACTGCTCAACTTCCTTTCCCATATTCCCTTACAGTTTCATAGAGCATCGGGGGTGAATTCTCTCAATGAAATGTAGTGCAAGTAACATAAGCCAACTTCAGGACTGGCCCATCCAACACCTTCCAGGGGTTCTTCCATTCCTTCTCTCCTCCCATCTGCTGGCTGATGCAGATAATCTAAGAGGTAGTGTGGTATCAAAACGAAAGAAGCCAGTGTCCCTGAATGACCATGAGGAAGGCTGCCTGGTGATCAGAAACATCTTCAGTGGTCTTCACAGGAGCAAGAAATACATTTCTCCTGAGTTAAGATGCCAAGGTTGGGGTGGGGGGTGGTTGTTTATTACAGTACCTACTGCTACTTACCCCAACTAACACACCCTTTATCTAGTGGCCTGGTAGACCTTTTTATTAAGCAGCTCCTCCTGCAATTTGAACTCAGCATCCCTAAAACTGGACTTGTACCTTTTGAAATGTTTGCAACAGCTCACTAGGTGAATAATGACAGTAGGAGTCTCTTCCAGGGACATCTCGCCTCTCAGAATAGCACAACTTTGGTGGGTTCATCTCAGTCCTGGTCCATCTTAGTAACACAAGGCCTGTTCCTTTCAGCATACCAAGAAAGACTAAGTTTCTCATGAGCAATGTCCCAGTGGACCACGTTAAGCCAGAATAAGAATTAATTTGCACTAAGAACTGCCAAGTACAATGACTATTTGAATCACTTTTACTAGCATGTTGTCTCCCTTTAGGAATACTACAAGTAGTTCAGAATTAACCCAAGATGCATCCAGAATTAAAGCAAGAGGAAGTTATGGGATTGAGGAGAATTAATAATGCTTACCTCTGGTAGTTTGATTTATACCATCTAGTAACATTAATATGTATTACCCATCACTCATTCCTTACCAGTACTTTATTCTTTCTGGACTCTTTGATCTTCTCTCTGTTCCCAATATTAGTATCTTAAATCAGACTCTCATCATTTAAACCTTGACCCCAACAACTTAATCTCCTTACCTGCCCTTTTATTCCATTTTAATCAATGCTTTACCAGTCTAATACTCACCATTTTAAAATGGATTTTAAATGTGTTTCACATGCATCAATATTTCTCATTAATATAAAATTCAAAGACCATATGTGACTTTTAAGCTCTTTCAGGAACTGTCTCCTGCCTACCTCTCCAATCTCACTTACTGCCAATTTCCCTGTGCTCCAGTTGGGCTAAAATTTATTCAGTTCTTTCTGAATAGGACAGGCTCTTTCTTATTTTGTGTACAGCAATGCACTGGACACAGAAAGGCCTTCTAATTTCTTCCTTTCTCACTCCTTCCCATATTGGCTGAGGCACTCTTCCAAGATGCCTCCTAGTATCCTATGTATCCATCTATTATACGGATCCTAGATTGTAAATTTCTAATACATCATTGATCTAACCTAGATCCATCTAATTCAGCTTTCACTAAGTGTTAAGCTCTGAAGGAAAGGATGTTTCTATTTTAAGTTTGTATCACCAGCTCTTCATATAATACGTAGCACTTAGTTACCTGACAAGTATTTATGGAATGAATAAATGAATGCATGAATGAAACGGGTCAATCCTTTCTGGTCAGTAACCCTTCTGGGTACTTCAAATATGTTATTATTTAATTCCTACAGAAAATCAAGTTTTTCCCCCCAAATAATTTTTATTATCCCTATTTTGTACTTGAAGAAATAATCATAAGAGTTAATTCCCCCCTGAGATCCACATCTAATAAATTCAAAGTCAAGATTTGAATACAGATCAGACTCTAGAAGTACATCATCTGCTGGACCATTCTTTGTGCAACTGACTATAGGTTCAAAAGGAGTTAAGCTGATGATCAATTGACCTGGAATCAGACAAAGTTTCATGTAAGAAACACGTTTGGGTTTTTTTGTTTGTTTTTTTTGTTTTCTTTTTTTAATTTGAGAGAGAGAACAAGTGCAAACAGGGGAAAGAGAGGGAGAGGGAGGGAAAGAGAGAGGGAGGGAGAATCCCAAGCAGGCTCCATGCTGTCAGTGCACAGCCTGAGTTGGGGCTCCACCTCATAACCCTGGGATCATGACCTGAGCTGAAATCAAGAGTCAGACACTTAAACTGAGCCACTCAGGTGCCCCAAAACAAATTATTAATTAGGATTGGAAAATTGGAAAGGTTTACATACATTGATAGTTGAAGATGGAGTCTTTCAGACAAGGAAGGCTTACCCTGAGAAGACCATTCTGAAGTAAAGCCATGTGAGATCACTATGATGTTTTCTTACTTTGTTGAGAAACAGAACTTAATCCTAGCCCTCCCTATGTGAAATTAATCTCTGGTTCTATACAGAATGTTTTCAATTCTCAAGTTAGAAAAACAATCTAATTGAGGTTGCAGAGAAAATGATAGCATTTTTATTGCAAAGAAATTACTTCTGAACTATTCATTTCTAGATAAAGAGCAAAAAGATTCAATGCTTACAACAAATCAGTTATTACATCAGCTTTCAGTGACTTTCCAGTTCGAACAGAGGGAAGATTTTTGCCAACATATCATCATATTCATCTATTGTGATAATTTAAGCACTGAATTACCCTAGGAAACTTGGGGATACAAATAATAAAATGTTTTAAGATGTCAGAAACTTGAAATTGAGTTCAATTTTATTTTTTAGAAGTAATTTTGGGCTGTTACTGGTGTCTCAGATTATTTTGCCTTTATGTACCTGGCAGTACAGACAGGCCTGAAATATTTCTCTTTTTCCAGCTGCTTATTTATAAATACAAGGAGAAGTCTGAAAAACCGAGGCCCCTCAGCAAAAGGCTAGATGGGTGGATCCACCATGAAAGAGCTGAAGGGAACATAAGCTAGAGGGAGGCCAAGATTTATGAACACCTAGGAGCTGCTACCTGGGATGACCATTTTCACCTACATTGTGCCATTTTTTCAGTAAAGGAACATTACCTATGGAAGTAACTTGTCCAAAATTTCACAGAGAGCATGGGCAGAATAAAGGTTACAAGTTTGTATTTTTTGTTGGAGGTTCAGGGAACACGCATTAATCCATCACTCCTTCCTTCCATCTAGATGATAACCAGGAGCAGATAAACCCAAGGAACCAAGTGAGTGGGTCAAAACACATTTAGAGGTATTGGCTACTAACAAGCTAAACTGAACAACACAGTGGGGCCTTCTCCCCTCCATAAACTTAGCCTTGTAATGCATAGGATGTAGAAGTCTCCACCCAATGCAAAGTGGGGGAAAAAAACAAGGAGAACATAGATGACCAACCAGAAATGAGGCCATCTCAACCAACAAGAACACACACCGTCCCAGGTAAAGGCAGGACTGACAAAGCAAAAGATTTGGCTCATCTTGCCCACATTACAGTAGAATGGCCCTACTTCCTGGCTTGCATGATCTATCCAGTACCAGCCATTGCTCCCAAGGGGAGAAACAAGTGGGAGCCAAAAGTCACTGTTCACACCTCACAGAGGAGGAGAAGTTCTTCATGAAAATGAACAACAGAGGTAGAGATAACCCCTAACACTTTTCATGGTATTCAGCTCATATTCAGCTTCTGCAGATTATTTTAAGTCTGTACAAGTTCTGTGGACTATTTCAAGTGTACATTATAAGACTCTTTCATGTCTTATGATTATGATCCAAAGATGATAGAAGCGGCATAGAAGCACCATAGCATAAGGAAAGCAATTTCCAGGAACAGTTTTCATTGTGGTATTCACACTCATTATTGTGTGTATATGTGTATTTATAAATTACACATACTATAGTTATATATACAATATATATTATGTAATATGTATTATACAAATATAAAGTGATAGTTACTTTTAATTTGAGGATTAAGTGCTCTTCCTCTCAAATACTACAAAAACAAAGTAATTTCACCTTAGATGTGGCTAAATCAATTCCTGCCTTGATTGTCCCCATTGCTTTTCTCTCCAAGGATATTGGAAACAGGTTTTTTATTTATCCTTCCCACAAAACACAAAACCTAGTTGGTGTTGTACCATTCACAAAATGTGGAACTGAAGTAAACTACTTTAAAGTTAATACACCTGTATTCTGACTTTTTTTTTTTTTTTGAGACAGAAAGAGACAGAGTGCCAGCAGGGGAGGGGCAGAGAGAAGGAGACACAGAATCTGAAACAGGCTCTGAGCTGTCATCACAGAGCCCAATACGGGGCTCGAACCCACGAACCATGAAATCATGACCTGAGCCAAAGTCAGAAGGTAAACTGACTGAGTCACTCAGGCGCCCCTGACCACAGTTTTTTAAAAGTAAGCCCACATCCAACATGGCGGCCTGAACTCATGACCATGAGGCCAAGAGTTGCATGCTCCACAAACGGAGAGAGCCAGGAGCCCCCAATATACTTGTATTCTGCTTCACCAATATCCCCACACTATATAGCAGTGAATATTTAGTGGGAAATGAATGAATTCTTTTTTTACTAAGAGACATAGAACCTAGAAAAAGATTTTCTTCTTCTTCAGAAAGCCTGTTCTGTCCTCAAGGATTTGTTGCTATTCTGGCATATACTTTAAATTTTACATAGGGGAAACATCCCCCTCATGCCAAGTGTTTAGATTATTTTCCTTAATAGTCTTAACTCACCTGATCTAAATCTAGTCTTTCCCCAAATCCTCTAGCTACCTACCTTCTTGCCTTTTTACTGTCTATAATCTCCTGTTCCAGCTTGACACACAATGCACTTTTTTTCAGTAACTCTGCCTTTCATTCACCTCCTTAACTGGAGTATTCAAAGGTATCCTTTAAAATAATGCATGGACTACTTCTGCCAGGTCTTTGGGATCACCCCATCTCCTTGAGCTACTCACCAGAAATAGTCTGACCAAGCTTTGTGGCCAGAGTAGAAAATGGGTCCCCTACGCCGAAGAAACCAAACACTATCTCTAGAAAACATGTGCTCGTTCTTTCTTCAGCAATAACTATATAACCCTGTGCTGGTCAGTTTGCCATTTTGCCAGAACAGCTCACAGCTACACTCAGTGATTTCCCATACAACCATTAAATGTCCAGTAATATTTCTCTACTTTTTAGATTTTTGTGCAATTTAGCTGTCAATGTTAGTCCCTCTGATCTGCTAATAGTCATTACAATAATCCACATAACCAGAGTAGATCACTATCACTTTCCTAAGCTGTGTGGCTATGTGTGTGTGTTTGTGTGTGTGTGTGTGTGTGTGTGTGTGTTGTTTTTGTGGTGCTGTTATTCCTTTTTTTATATAATTAAACTGGATTGGATAAAGTTTAAGCAATTTGACCAAGATCTGATTAAAATTTGCCTCAAACCCTCACTTCCATATGTTTCAATTTCCGAAATCCTCCCTGACAGTCTCTCAGAATTCCTGAGTGTTTCATAATCCCAAGTCCCTGTCAAGTCCTTGTCAAGTCACTGAGTTCTTGCTTTCTTCTTTGATATATATGACAGTGCCTCCCGTTGAGTCCTTATAAAACCAGTAACAGACCTCCTCTTTTCTTCCTTGGTTGGAACAAGAAATGAAACTTGATAGCTAGAGAAGATAGAGGTCCAAAAGTCAGTTACGTTATTAATAAATCTGTTGGGAGAAAGGGTCTTTACACCTACAGGCAAATGCATGTACTAATGATCTCCTCTAAAATCCCATGGGTCCACCCACCCTGTCACTTTCACAAATCAAAAGCCACCATCCTTCCCAGCTTTTCTCTGTGAGTTTCCTACATGAAGGATCAGGAAGATCAGTTCTCAAGAAAAGTAAGAAGAGCACAACAAGACTCTAAATTCATTTCTTCTCACCAATCAGGTGGGTCCCTCTCATGCCCCTAGAGAGAGCCAAAATGTTATTCCAATACAAGTCTTTCCTGCTGGACATGGGACACGAGGGAAATGAAGGTTCTCACTAAAAGCCAGACATGAAACTTGACACATTGTCCATTTCCATGCATTTGGTAAGTTTTATTAAACTATTGGCAGTGGAGGAAGGGTGATAAATAAAAATGGGGTTACATCACAGCAATGTTCCGGCTCCTATTACCAATATTTAAATATCTGTCCAACAAATAAAAATTAGATGCCAAGTTTGGTTTTAAAACTACAGCAATGATTCCTACTATATGCGTATCCAACTTCTATTTTTAAGAGTTGGTTGTTATGATGGATTCCACTGGACAAAATTATTTTTAGTAAGTTTTGAAGTAGGCATAATAAAATTCAAAATTAAAGCCTTGAACTACTGACCAAGTATACTTGTACATTTTACCAATTGCAGGAGAACCAGGTCAAATCTAATGATCCCCTCTAAGTGATGCCCCATGCAAATGGTGGACAGAGCCAATGAAAATGAGCTAAGACAAGACCAAATCTACACTGTTCATGTTTGAATTTCTTCTGTTTTTACTTAAAAGTAATTCTTCCAAGTAAAAATAGTATTTATTCAGTATTTTCATTCAAATTGTTCAATACACAGAAAAGTAGACTGAATCAAAATTTTATGTTATAGGATTTTGTCAGGCAAGAAAATAACTAGTCCTGTAGTCTTGGGGGGGGGGGGGAATCTAGTGAGTTAGCTAAAGAAGGTACCTGATCCCCAATCTCATAAATTCACATAAATTAACATAAATTTACAGAAATTTCATTAAAATTTCTTTTGGAATGTTTATGGCAAATGAATCTTCAAAGCACCCCTGAGAGCTGAGTGAGGGTTACTAATATTCTCCTTTGGGATCTCAGTCACAAGTGTCCATGGTGCAGGGGAAGGAAAATGGTCATAAAATGAAAAAGAAAAGTATTATCAATATTCTGGAAGTGATTTCAGTGAGAGTAAATCAGGGGACTCCATGGGCAAAAGTCTAGTTACTAGAATGAAGTTTAAAAATATGTATAGTTATAAGAACTACAACACTATTTTAACTGGTTATGGAGGGCTGATAATGCGCTCTACTCCCCCAAAAGATGTTCATACTCTAATACTCCAGACACTTTGAATAGGTACTCACAATGCAAGAAACATGTTTCTATTGTAATAAAGGTTAGAGACCCTAAAATAGAGAGACTCTTCTAAATTGTCTAGGTGGGTACAATCTAATTATATGACCTTTAAAATCAGAGAACAATCTTTGACTGGAGTCATAGGTGCATTGAATGATGGCAGAAACATGTGGCAGATAGAAAATTTGGATAGTTCAGACACAAGAGGAACCCAGAAGAGAAATTTGGAGCATGAGAAGGGCAATGTCAACAAATGCTAGCTTTGAAGATGTCAGGAGAGGACCAGGAGCAAAGGAACACAAGTAGCCTTTAGAAACTAAAAAAGACTCCCAGCCAACAATGATCAAGAAAATGGGGCTTCATTCGACCAACCACAGTGAGTGATTCCTGCCAACCACCCCAATAATCATGGAAATGGAATCTCCCTGCAACATCTGATAACTGCTGAATTCAGTAAATCCTTTAACTTCTGTTTTAGGAGACTTGAAGCAGACAAACTAGGCATGTTTTGAAAAAAATAAAATCAATTTAAGGAATAGTGAACTCAATTTCTCTTAGCATTTCCTTTGTAGTGGGTTTAATACTGTCTGCCCAAAATTTACATCCACCTGTAACCTCAGAATGGGATGTTATTTGCAAATAGAATCTTTGTAGATGTAATGGTAAGGATACAGATGAAATCATACTAAATTAGGGTAGTCCCTGAATCCAACAAGAGCATCCTTATAAAAGGGAGTAAAAGACACACAGAGACGCCATGTGACAACACAAGCAGAGATTGGAGTCAAGCTGACACAAGCCCTGGATTGCCAAGCACCAGCACAAGTGGGAAAATGCAAGGAAACACTCTGCCCTACATCCTTCAGAGGGAGCATGTCCTGCCAACACCTGAATTTCAGACTTTGGACCTCTGGAACAGTAAGAATCAATTCTTGATGTTTCCTATAATCAAGCTTGCAGTAATTTAAAATGTCAGACTTAGAAAAATAATACACCCTTAAAAAAACAGAACAAACAAAAAACTAACAACAAAAAATTATCCTAATACAATTTGTTCCACACCCCTGTAGTTTTCTGTGGCTCCATGGTCAGCCTCCCTGATATGGAAATACTGGGTGTCAGTTGTATACTTTTCTACATTTCTGTTTCATACAAGTTGCTCAATGGAATTAAGCACCTGAATCAGGGCAGTTGATCATTTTTCCTCCTCTGCTCTTTTTTTTGGCAAATTGCTGACAAAGACTGACTAAGGAGTAACTCTTTCCCATCCTCTACTGTTTATGGCCCTGTGGGGAGTCATCTTCAGTTTCTACGTAGTTCTGCATTTCCAGGATAACACCACTGATTGGGCAGGCTGAGCTTATGCTGTCCTTGAAAACCTATATAAGCAACATGGTGGGGAGCTGAACAAGGGTTGCTGAAGTCTTGGGTTTATCAGCAGCTCTGTCTCAAGAATTTGTCTGGCACTATTTTCATCATTTCTAGGTCTTAATAAAATTTAATTTTGTTTATAGGTTGTTTTCCTAATTTTGCTGAATTATCTTTCTGTATTTTCCTGCAGTCTATTGAGTTTATTTAGAACAGCTATTTTCAATTCATTGGATAAATCACCCATCTTGATGTCCTTGGGTTCAGTTGCTGGAGGATAATCATTATCTTTTGGTGATGTCATATTCCTTTCAATTTTCATGTTCCTCTAAGTTGTGTTGGCATCTGTGCATTTCAAACAGTCACTTCCTTTAGTTTTTACTAACTGCTTTTGGAAGAGAGATAATTTCCATCAGCCTTGCCAGGATTCTGAGGCTATCTCAGATCTTCTATGAAGACATATGCTCCACACTTCCCTGCTTCTTTGTGGGGCAGAGTTGTTAAGCCTCTATGCCTTCCATGGAGGCTATAATGCATCAATCCATATGCCAATAGAGCCTCTCTTTTCTTTTCCAAAAGATGGTCTGAAGTTGTTTGCATTCTTGCCCTGGCCCAGACTCAGGTGGGCTTTCTGTGTATGCTCAACAGCCACATGCAAAAGCATACTCTCACCACTGCCCTTGGGACCATGCACAGGAAAGCCATCACAGAATGGGGGTAAAGCACATGCTGAGGCTCACTGGCAACTTCTTGGTCAAGGCTGGCATGCAGTTGCTAGGATCTTAATGCCCTCTGAGGATCCCATCTGCCACTCTCCCAGTCCCTTCCTTAACCCTCCCCCCTGCCCCCCCAGTCACATAGCTCATGCTGGAGTACTCTGGATCTAAGGGAAGAGACGTGACTTCCTTTAGCAGCATTCTGTACAGATGGGGAATTTGGGTACTCAATTTACATACTTCTTTCCCCTGTGTGAGAAATCATGGGCAGAGGAAGAACTCTCATGGCCCTAAGCTGTGCTGCATTGGGGGAGGGGTGTGGACCAAATCAGACTGTTCCTCTCACTGCAATGCACCCCAACTCCTATCTTTTGCTCTCATGGGGTGCTTGAATTTCTCTAGAAACAAACTCTACAAGGCTCTCTTGTCCATGGGTGATTGTTTTAAGATGAGGTTTTCCAGGGGCATCTGCACTGCAGACGACAGTGCCTGGAACTGACTCATAGGCCACTGCAGTGTCAACATCTAGGACCAAGGTCTGTCTGCCTATTATCCAAATGTCCAAATGTTCCAGCAGTCAAGAATCCTCCTGGTCCTTGGGTGTTTGGTGCTGAATCCCACAACTCCTTCAAAATCACAGCTGTCCAGGGACAGATGCCAAATTTTTGTTCAGTTTTAAAAAATGATGTCTGTCTTATGTTGCCATGATACCAACACTCTTTCATAAATATTTTATACACCAACTTACAAATCTAATCCTGACCTAAGTTTTTAAAGTTATCTTTAACCACCTAATTAGTGTCATTCATGAAATTTAAAAGATCAGTTTTAGGAAATCTTTTTCCGGGGCGCCTGGGTGGCTCAGTTGGTTGAGAGTCTGACTTCGGCTCGGGTCATCATCTCATGGTTCATGAGTTCAAGCCCCATGTCGGGCTCTGTGTTGATGGCTCGGAGCTTGGAACCTGCTTCGGATTCTATGTCTCCCTCTCTCTCTGCCCCTCTGCCCCTCCACCTCTCACACTCTGACGCTCTCTCTCAAAAATAAATAAACATTAAAAAAAATTTTTTAATAGAAAATCTTTTTCCTGTCAAAAGGGAATGGAGAAGAATGGTATCATCAGCTTGTTTGTGGTCTAAAGGCATTTAGAAAAAACAATGACCACTGGTGAACTCTATAGAGCAACAGAGGTGGGAATGCCCTATGGCTGACACCGCTGCCTATCAACAGTCGTTCTTCCCCTACGCCCTTTGGTCTGTAATGGGTTCAACATTAATTTGGTTCAGTTCTTCACCCTTGTATTTGCTCAGAGAACATGACCACACCATCCCTAGTTTCAGAAAGTAAATAATGATTAGCTTAATATCTATCAGAGTGGTTGCTTTTCCTTTGCCGTGCATAAGTTTGTATGTGAACACGTAACAGCATCCTGGATAATGATACATAATCCAGTGTAGATTTAGGGAAAGATTTTCCTCATTAACTAAAAATTTATGTGGGAGAAAAAACCCACTCTTATTACCAGAGGTACTTGAGCCTTTATATGATAACTGAAATTAAAATAGCCATCTTGCCACCATCAGGCATGAAATCCCAACAAACTGAAGACGACAGAACAGACTATACATGTACATTTGATGACAGAGTTGAATCACCAAATTCACTCTAGAACTCTACCTTTCAATGTATTATGTGAAAGGATACCTTTTCCTCATTTTTCATGACAATTTTAGTGAGACTTTTGTATTGTTAGTTATGCTGTCATAACTAATACAGTCTCTTAATACAGTTCAGGATAAAAACAAAAGGCAAAATATTAAAAGCATTCCTATTAAATTTGGAAGCAACATAAGCCTACCTGCTATTTAATTTCATCTCACAATGTTTTTTTTTAAGAATTAAACAATAGAATTAAAAAACAAACAAACAAAAAAGAATTAAGCAATAGAAATCAGATCTACCCTATGACTCAGCAATAGCACTGCTATGAATTTACCCAAAGGATACAGGAATGTTGATGCATAGGGGCACTTGTACCCCAATGTTTATAGCAACACTTTCAACAATAGCAAAATTATGGATAGAGCCTAAATGTCCATCAACCTATGAATGGATTTAAAAAAATGTGGTTTATATATACAATGGAATACTACTTGGCTATGAGAAAGAATGAAATCTGCCCATTTGTAGCAACATGGATGGAACTGGAGAGTATTATGTTAAGTGAAATAAGTCAGGCAGAGAAAGACAGATACCATAAGTTTCTCAGGATCCACATATGAGTGAAAACATAACAGAAGACCAGGAGGGAGGGGAAGGGAGAAAAAATTACAGAGAGGGAAGGAGGCAAACCATAAGAGACTCTTAAATACTGAGAGCAAACTGAGGGTTGATGGGGGTAGGGGGAGAGGTAAAGAGAGTGATGGATCTTGAGGAGGGCACCTGTTGGGATGAGTACTGGGTGTTGAATAAATCATATATATATATATATATATATATATATATATATATATATGTAGACAACTAGGAAATTTTTAAATACTGAGCTGTGAAACAATTAGAAAAAAGAATGTTATACTATATTTAGCTACATACCAATGTAAACAAATGGCAAATTATTTGGATAATTTAAGACAAAAATCTTATTTCCAAATCAACTAAAACAACCAAAATTCCTAGAAATCAACTCTATGTCTGAAGAAAACTACCAAATTATTCTAAGATCACAAGAGATTTGATTAGAAGGATTCATACTTGCTCTTTAAGAGTTCAACTCCATATAAATGGTATACACTCCTCAAAACACCAAAGGGTATTTTTTAAATGACAAGATTATTCTAAAGTTTAGCTGAAAGAATCAGCATAGGAGAATGGCTGAAACAATTCTACAAGTGTCATGAAGGAAAAGTTACTCTATATTCAAACAGGTGATAAATCTACAGTAATTAAAAGTGTGGCAGCAAAAGCATAGAGATGGAAAAGTGATGCAAGAAAAGGTCCATGAGACCAAGAGAATTAGGAAATATGAGTATTTAATAGAATTAGCAGTTAGGGACGATTGGATTAATCAATGAACGGTTTCCGTTCCAATAGTACACCATTCTAGAAAACAAAACTGGATCCCTTTATTGGCATATAAAACTACACCCTAATTAGTAATAAATGTAAATGTAAATATTAAAAGTAATTTTCCCGGTTTCAGATCACAGGGTCAATTTTTAACACCTAAGTGCTCTTAAAAACACAAAAGGGAAAAGTCATTGTTCCCAGGAAGGGGTGGTTATTCTAAAAGCCACGTGATTAAAAGGAATGAAAGCTTCTTGTTTCACAGCAGACCAGGAAGAGAATCAGACCATGGGCCTGGAGTAGAGCCTAGATTTCCCAGCCAGTCCTCAGCTGACACAGACAGCAACGATTGGGTACAGCCATGAAAAGTGGATCTATCACCCAGAAATGAATGAATGTGAGCACAGCAGTCACTTCATCTGGGAATAAAATGTCATCTTCAAGGATCAGAAACCTCAAGCTAAGAAACACAGCCAAGGCTAGTTGAAGTTAAGGCTCCCAACACCATTGCAAGTTCTTGTGACATGCTGAAAATAACTTTCCATGAAGATAAAAAACAATCACCAACAGCAGGGGGAAAGCATTATGAAAATCAAGTAATATTCTCTGAACATCGAAGAACTTACAACTCAAGGAAATCAGAATAGAGAACTCTAAAAACTTTAGAATAATTACTTTTAACATCTTCTGAATTAAAGTAGTCAATGGAAGCCAAAAAAAAAAAGGACAGAAGACTAATGAAAAAGAGATAATAAATATGAGTGGTTGGTTATTTTAAGAGAACCCATTACAATTTTTAGAAATGAGTAATTATCAACACAAGTTTAACCATCAGTAAAAGGATACATATACATTCAACAAAAAGTTAACGGCAAGTTCATGAATTGTTGAGTCAAATTGAGGCCTTACATAAAATAAAGAGATTTTCCTTAATGAGGATGGGAGGAGAATTAAGAAATACAAATGAATAGGACCAAGTGTTCTAATGTAAATAATAAGACTTTCAGGAGGCAGTAGAAATGGTGATAGTTAGACAATGCGTAAAGAAAAATACTGAGAATTCCCACTATTAAAGAAACCCAAGTCCAAATATTGAAATAGGTTGAGACTACCAAGAACTAATTTTCTAATTTTATATATAGACCCATTATGGTGAAACCTTTGAAATAGAGAATCATAAAAACAACTAGAGAGTAAAAAGATTACCTACAAAGAAGAGCCATCACATTAATATTAGCTTTTTCACCAGCAATACCAGATGACAAAAGACAGTGGATAAATTTATCTTCAAGATGGTGAGCAAAAATAATTCAGACCCATGAACCCTTTATCCATGTAAATGACCATTCAAGAATGAGGAATAAAGATATTTGAAGACTGAAAAATTCATAGTTTATCTTCCACAAACCCCAATGATACAACTAAAGAAAATATTCAACAAGAACAGTAAGTTAAAAAGCAGATTGCAAAATAAAAACATGTAACAAAACCTGTATAATCTGTCAAAATAAGCATAAGATATAAAATAAAGGACATTTTCACATGTATAATAGCAGGTTGGTATAGAATTTTTAAAATGCATTAACATGGAAACTGCTTTTGATGCTCTTTGATCTAGCTCTCCAAACTGCAGATTTTGTCTTATTCAGAATAAAATAAACTCAAGACAGTTAGAAAACATTTTTAAAATAGTTCCTAGTTTAAAAAAAAAATCTATCTTCCAAACTACTAAAATGGAAAGAACGAAGCAAATAGTTTTTTAAAAGTTCATGCACTTTGAGAGAAAACAGGACGAGAAGAGAAAGGATTATCACAAACATAAAATGCGATGGTAGAGGCCAAATTTATTACTGGACACAACATGTTTTAAAATGTTAAATGCATCCTTTAAAAGAAAGTATCCTTAGGATGGATTTTTTAAAAAATACAAGAGGAACATTCAAAACAAACTGACACCATAAAAGTTTAAATTAAATACATGGAAAATGTTAAACTAGGGAAACACCAACCAAAATAACACAGTATCAATCATAATTGAAGATTTTTAAACTACTTCTTTGAAGTAGAAAAATCAAGTAAAAGCATGATATATATCATTAATAACATGAAAGAACACACACATAAATTACATCCAACACTGAATATACATGCTTTGAAGCAAGCAAAATCAATAATAACTGACCAACAAACGAAACCTCAACAAATCACCTTTTTTAAAGTTTATTTCTTTTGAGAGAGAGACAATGTGAGTTGGGGAGGGGCAGAGAGAGAATCCAGGCATGGGGATCAAAACTTACAAAACCATAAGATCATGATCTGAGCTGAAACTACAAGTTGAAGGCTTAACTGAGCCACCCAGAAGCTCTGCAAATCACAACTGTTATCAAATAGTATTCACAGTAGAGTTATAAATAAACTTCAAAAACAAAAAATAAATCTTCTCCAAATCCTAGAGATTTACAAACAAACAAAATTCTATCTCAGTCATGAATTAAAGACATCAAAAGAGAAAATTACAAATGATTTGGAACAGAATGTCAACTGAATTAGTACCTATCAAATGCCTTGGGGTGTAGCTAATGTGGCACTTACAGCCTCAAACATACTAGAAAGCAGGAAAAATTGAAAATAAATAAGTTATGTTTTCTATTCAATAAGGAGGAAAAATTAACATGAATGCAAAGAAAACTTTTAAAATCTAACAAGGACAAAAACCACAGAAATAACGTAAAAAGCAAAAGCAATGCAGATTAGAAAAACAAAACAATAGATTCTTTAAAATATCAAATAAAATGGACAAATCTCTGAGAAGTTTTATCAAGGGAAAAACAACACAAACAATATTAAGATGGGTAAAATGGAAAGTAACCATGATGAAATTTTACAATTCAAAAAAAATGCTATAAGTTTATGTTAATATGAAAAACTTATCAAAAGACTTTTCTAGACAAAAAATATTTACTAAAATCAGTTAATAAAGTTAAAAATCTGAGCAGACCAATAACCATAAAAGTATGTAAATGATATAATTTGATTAAAAATAAGCAGAGGACCTGAATAGATATTTTTCCACAAAAGATATACAGATGGCCAACAGATACATGAAAAGATTCTCAGCATCACTAAGCAAGGATGCACACCCAAACCACAATAAGGTATCATCTCACGCCAGTCAGACTCACTGATATCAAAAGGACAAGTAACAAGTATAGAAAGGATATGGAGAAAAAGGTACCCTGGTGCACTGTTGGTGTGAATGCACATTGGTGCGGACACTCTGGAGAACAATATTAAAATTTTAAAAATTAAAATAAGAACTACCTTATGATTCAGTAATTCCACTATGGAGTCTTTACCCAAATAAAACCAACACACACATACACACACACACACACACACACACACTCGCACACGCACACACACACACACACACTGGAATATTACTCAGCCATAAAGAAGAATGACATCTTGCCATGCGCAACAATATTGATGGGCCTAGAGGGTATAATGCTAAAAAAAAAAAAGTCAGACAGATAAAAGACAAATACCATATGATTTCACCTATATGTGGAATCTAAAAAATAAAACAAAACAAAAAGACTGTTGGTTGTCAGAGGGGAAATGGATGGGAGAAGGGTTAAAATAAAAGAAAGGGGATTAAGAGATACCAACTTCCAGTTAGAAAATAAGTAAATCACAGAGATTAAAAGTACAACATAAGGAATACAACCAATAATACTATAATAACATTGTGTTGTAACATATGTTGACTACACATCATGGTAAGTATTGAATAATGTACAGATTTTTTAAAACAATGTTGTTCATCTGAAACTAACATTGTATGCTAATTACACTGACATCTAAAAAATCAATGTATTATTTAAACACACCTTTATTATTTAGCACAGAGGCTCCCAGACTTCTCTTGCCTGCCTCAACCCCCTTTACTTGCAGATCAAAACCAAATTCCTGCTCACCTTTCTACCCCTTATGGGGACCTATCAGAATTTCAAATAGGGTGAGGGAAGAGAGACAAGCTATTCATTACATTGACAGAAATGCATCCGTATATGGCTATGATGAAGCTGGAGGAATCTTATTTCTCCCAAAAATATCCTGAGCTCAAATTCAACAACCAGAGTCCTGGTCTGTCCACATAGATAACATCACAAAACAGGAGCACACTGAGATTTCAAGAAGAGCAGTGATAAGACATAAGGCAGAGGAGAAAGGGGATTTCTGGAAGAGAAGAATTTTTTTTCTGAATTAGCGTAGGATACTGGACAAAGCCACTGAAGCAATTAGTTGAGCCTGTTAATGCCACAATACCTGACCTTCCTGCCCTCAAAACACCTCTGGCTAATATAATCACAGCCAGAAAGTTAAAAGAAAAAGCGAATGATATTCAGAGATTCTCTATCTAAAGAAAAGGTACCAGGCCCAAATGATTTCCAAAAAATTTTATCAAACCAGGATGCCAGGTGGCTCAGTCGGTTAAGCATCTGACTCTTGATTTCAGCTCAGGTCATGATCTTACAGTTTGTGAGATCAATACCCATGGGCTCTGCATGGAGAGCATGGAGTCTGCTTGACACCCTCCCTCTCTCTCTGCCCCTCCCCTGCTTACACACGTTCTCTCTCTCTCTCTCAAAATAAATAAATAAACTCAAATTTTCTATCAAAGCTACAAGCAACAAATAATCCCTATTTTACACAAACTGTTACAGCGTTTAGCAAAAGAAAAGTAACCCAACTCATTTCACAATTCTGGAAAAACACTGATCCCAAAACTAGATAACCCAATAAAACCAAGGGCCATTCTCACTCATAGAATCAAAAATTATGTTTTTTAATAAATAAAAATCAGCATTTAGCAAGATAATCAAACGTTGTAAACAAGAGTATGTATCCCAACAATCCAAACTGATTCAACATTTTAATAAATCAATTGAATGATCACATTAACAGATTAAATGAAAAAAAAAGTTATGTAAGTTTTTAGGAATAAATATTCAAAGTAGCACCATCAGTGACACCCTTTCATGATTGAAAAATAAAATTTGGGGCATACTAAGAACACAACAAACTTTCTTAAACTGGTATCTATCCAAATATTACAGCAAATATTAGAAATATACCCACAAAAGTTGGAAAGAAGATAAAGGTACCCGTTATTACTGCTACCACTCAACACAGCTTTGGAGGGCCTGGCTATGTGCTATGACAAGGAAAAGAAGAATAAGGCTTATAAAGAACAAAATAATAACTGTAGTAACTCTTACTTTTTTGTCTGCCCATTTTTTCTCTCTCCTATGTGTTGGTTTGCACACTTGTCCTATATACAGAAGGGAAGGAGAGACCGAAGAAAGAAGCAAGCCACTCCAGATCTGTACGTGGAAGGTTTGTAAGCTAAACAAAAAGAGAGTAACTTCCTCAAACAGATAAGTAGCCCAACAGGCACCAGCTGAGCAGAATACAGGTGAAATCTCAAATCTCAAAAAAGGCAGGATTTCCCTTTTTATGGCTGAATAAGATTCCATTATATGTATATGTACCACATTTTCTTTATACATCCACCCATCAATGGGCATTTAGGGAATTTCTGTTGTAAATAATGCTACAGTGAACATAAGGATGCATATGTATTTTGGAATTAGGGTTTTAATTTTCTTAGCATAAATACCCAGAAGTGGATTGTAGCATCATTGTGAATGATCCTACATTCCATCACAGTGATGGATCCCACAGTCCATCACAGTGATGGCAGGTGTTTCTAGACAACATTGACTGTGATGGAATTTGACTCAGAGACTTCTTAGAAGTAGAAGAGGCAATGTGACAGGAGTAGAATGCTCTAGACCTCAAAGTCCTTGTTGGTGAAAAGTATCACTAGGTGTATTATGGCAGGTGAATTGGGTGAGAGTAGTGTTATCAGGTAGTGAGTTTAGCCTCATCAAGGAGTCTCTTGAGTTTATACAGGGATTTACTACTTGAATTTCAGCCCTGTGGAATTTCAGACCTAGAAAGACTATCAGTGTCCCAGCTAACCTGATACCATCCCTTTTCCCATTTTTCTATCCTTCTAGTTTAATCTCAGGTTGCAAATCTCCAGTGACAGGAGACCAAGTTTCTTCCATGAAAGTATGTATGATTTGGGGGTAAACATAAATTATAGAGGAAAAATCATCTTTGAACTTCTAAAATAGATATTACTTTTTGTTGATCTGTGGGATACCTTAGTGTCATGTGGACATTTCTGAACAGCTTTTATCTCATTGTGCTTCTACTGTTCTATTTGCTTGACTTTCCTATAAAACTTTAAAATCAATGAGGGAAATTACAATCTTATTCATATTTGCATCTCCAAGCACAGCAGAGTACTGACACATAATTGCCACTCAATACATGTTTCTTAAATTAACTCAAATTGAATTTGCTTCACGTAACAATTTGCATTCTAAGAGCCAAAAACAGTCATTTTAACCCCTTTTCCACATGATCCTCCCCTTAGAATATGGTTTCCAGCATCTTCCACAGAAATTGAAACACCATGGAGACTATTCTCAAGAAGACTCAGAAGACAAACAAAGTTATATATAACATGAGAACACCAAAGGATAAGGATTCATCACAACTTCCAATGGACAAAGAATTATTTATTTATTTACTTACTTATTTAATTATTTATTGTAAAAGGAATTTGAATTTTTGGGGGCATATTTTTATATGAAATTTATTGCCAAATTGGTCTCCATACAACACCCAGTGCTCATCCCAACAAGTGCCCTCCTCAATGCACATCACCCACTTTCCCCTCCTCCCTACCCCCATCAACCCTCAGTTTATTGTCAGTATTTAAGAGTCTCTAGGCTGCTTTGGATTCTCTGTCTCCCTCTCTCTCTCCTCCTCCCCCACTCATGCTCTGTCTCTGTCTCTCAAAAATGAATAAAGATTAAAAAAAATTAAAAAAAAAAAGATAGCTTTCTACTTTGGAAAACCTCTGAAACAGGCCTCATCCATAGCTTGCTGATATTCATAAAGACCAAAAACTCTCTTATGCCTTTGCACACAGGTCAAGGAAAACATGCCACCAGGAGTAGTTTTATTTTTCACAGAGAAATTCTGCCACTGCAAAATTAATGGGCCAGTCCACAGGATACACAGAGATTGTGTAATTTTGTCTTTTAAGAACAATGTCTTTAGTGTTGTTTTAGAAAATATAGATTCAAAAAATCTAATGTGCTATCAGCCAGTCATGACATGATTTTAATATATTTGAGGAAATAACTACATGCCAGATGAATAAAGATCAATGATTATATTCATTTTATTCTACAAACAGCTGTTTAATCCACTTAAACTGCTTACAGAATCTTCCTGTGTTCCAAAGGTGGATTTCTCATAGAACTCCAAATTCTATATGGATTTAAAATCCTCCAATATTGTCTAATTTCCTGATAAACATTAGGATGCAGAATATGAGTTTTGACATAATGCCTACCACATCCAGATATTCAGGACATTTTCATGAAACAAAGTAGAAGTGTTTTCTTTTTACAAGCTCCAAAGGAACCTAATAATGAAACCACTCAATCTCTACTTCTGTGTAGTATCTCCTCACTCAGGATATTTTAAAATTCATTTTCTTGTGACCCTATCCTTAATTGGCTTTTTCCCTGTTCAATCCCTCCTTTAAATTGTAGGCAAATGTAGGAAATGGGTTCTACTTACATAAATGGGTTAGAAAAAAAGCTTAGGGTGGAAAGCTGCCACCACGGGGCAAAAGCACCTGAAGTTAGCTAGCAAAATGTTGTAATGGGATCACGAGTAACTCATTATATCACCTGCAGGAAATTACTTTCCATCTGATGCCAATATACTATTGTACTTTGATCTCAAACTCCACTTGCACCCCAGACCCTTTGCTTCTTACACACACTAGCTAATGATTACTGTCTGATTGCTTTCTCCACGTTCACATGTGTAAGACCTTGTTTTCTTCACATTCACCACGTGGGTAATATATAGTGAGATCAATAAATAAGGAGATGAAACATCTGTTCAGGGCTCTTTTCTCCTCCTAGACATTAACTTCTGTCATATTCAATTCCACTGTCTTACTGAACCAAAGGGAACTCCAGACTCATATTCTGCAACAGACCAAAGGGGAAGAGCCCCATCTTGTATTGGATTCATTATTTCTCCATCAAATGTCCAGAGAACTACTCTGAATCTATAGTATACTATGTGCTGAAAATGCCAACATAAAGAAGATGCAAGCACTGACTTAAAAAACTTGGAGTCCAGGGGGAGACACATATTGGGAAACATAAAATTTGAATTTGCATTTGCAACTACAGTATGGAGGGTCTCCCTACTCTGCCTTTAGGAAAGCTAGATGGACCACACAGAAGAGTTATAGTGATATTCTCCATTTTTCTTATCTGTTAGCAACTAATTTAAAGTAAAATTATATCTCTAGTCCAAACTTGAAGATCAAGGCAACTAGTGGCCACCATTGATTAGATATCATACAAGTATATCAAATTTGACACATGCTTGCATTTACAAAACTGAACTTCTCAATTTTACTTTATTTTTATTCTTTATATTGCTCCCACATTACCTCCCTCATTTATGTCATTGCAATAGTTTCCTGACTTGTGTTATCTCCAGTCTATCCTTGCCAATGTCTTCTGCATTGAAATCAAAATTTATTTCTGAAACACAAAGCTGATCACATCCCTTCCTCATCTAAAACATTTCAATAAGTTCTCATTGTTTACATGAAGAATGAAAAAACACACATTGTTGATGTGCCAAAAACATGCCACGCATACTCTGTGCTCAACAAGTATTTATTGAATAAATCAATACCTCCCCACTTCATTGTATCCTGAGAATTCTTATGTGTTAAGTAGAGTAATGGTCTCTAAAGATATCTATGTACTAATTCCCAGATCCTATACATATGTTTTTTGGATTGCAAGGGAGAATTTAGGTTGCTAATTAGCTGACATTAAAACTAGATTGTCTGCATGCGCCCATTGGTCCTTGTAAGTGAAAGAAAGGCAAAAGAGTCAGTGTCAGAGGGACATGGCCTGAGAAACACTATAGCTGTTGTTGCTTTGAAAATGGAAAGAGGGCTTTTGGGAGGAAGATGGCGGTATAGGAGGATGCTGGGCTCACTGCACGTCCTGCTGATCACTTAGATTCCACCTACACCTGCCTAAATAACCCAGAAAAATGCCAGAGGATTAGCAGAATGGAGTCTCTGGAGCCAAGCACAGATGAGAGGCCCACAAAAGAGGGTAGGAAGGGCGGCAAGGCGGTGTGCACTCCACGGACTGGCGGGAGGGAGCCAGGGTGGAGGGATGGCCTGCCGGCCAAGGAGAGCCCCGAGTCTGGCTTGCAAAAGTGGAGGGGCCTGATGGAGTGTGTTCCAACAGCTAGCGTGACTTGGGAGCATCTGGGAGGTCATAAGTTAACAGCTCTGCTCAGAAAGCAGGAAGGCTGCAGGACAAAGGGAGGGAGATTTGCTGAGCCCCGGGACGACAGAGCTGTTTGGCGGGGAACAAAGGTGCTCACCAGCACCATCTCCCTCGCCCATCCCCCAGCCAAAATCCCAAAGGGAACCGGTTCCTGCCAGGGAACTTTCTCGCTCCGCGCAAACACCCAAGGCTGTGCTTCTGTGGAGCCACCCCTCCAGCAGCGGGTCTGACTCCCTCCCGCTGCCACAGGGCCCCTCCTGAAGTGGATCACCTAAGGAGAAGCGAGCTAAGCCTGCCCCTCCCACCCCCGTGCACCTTGCCTACCCACCCCAGCTAATACGCCAGATCCCCAGCACCACAAGCCTGGCAGTGTGCAAGTAGCCCAGACGGGCCACACCACCCCACAGTGAGTCCTGTCCCTAGGAGAGGGAAGAGAAGGCACACACCAGTCTGACTGTGGCCCCAGCGGTGGCCTGGGGGCAGACATCAGGTCTGACTGTGGCCCCACCCACCAACTCCAGTTATACACCACAGCACAGGGGAAGTGCCCTGCAGGTCTGCACCACTCCAGGGACTATCCAAAAGACCAAATGGAAGAATTCCCCTCAAAAGAATCTCCAGGAAATAACAATAGCTAGTGAACTGATCAAAAAGGATTTAAATGATATAACAGAAAGTGAATTTAGAATAATAGTCATAAAATTAATCGCTGGGCTTGAAAACAGTATAGAGAACAGCAGAGAATCTGTTGTTACAGAGATCAAGGGACTAAGGAACAGTCAGGAGGAGCTGAAAACCGCTTTAAACGAAATGCAAAATAAAATGGAAACGTCCATGGCTCAGATTGAAGAGGCAGAGGAGAGAATAGGTGAACTAGAAGATAAAATTATGGAAAAAGAGGAAGCTGAGAAAAAGAGAGATAAAAAAAATCCAGGAGTATGAGGGGAAAATTAGAGAACTAAGTGATACACTAAAAACAAATAATATACGCATAATTGGTATCCCAGAGGAGGAAGAGAGAGGGAAAGGTGCTGAAGGGGTACTTGAAGAAATAATAGCTGAGAACTTCCCTGAACTGGGGAAGGAAAAAGGCACTGAAATCCAAGAGGCACAGAGAACTCCCTTCAGACGTAACTTGAATTGATCTTCTGCACGACATATCATAGTGAAACTGGCAAAATACAAGGATAAAGAAAAATTCTGAAAGCAGCAAGGGATAAACGTGCCCTAACATATAAAGGGAGACCTATAAGACTCGTGACTGATCTCTCTTTTGAAACTTGGCAGGCCAGAAAGGCATGGCAGAAGATCTTCAATGTGATGAACAGAAAAAAATATGCAGCCGAGAATCCTTTATCCAGCAAGTCTGTCATTTAGAATAGAAGGAGAGATAAAGGTCTTCCCAAACAAACAAAAACTGAAGGAATTCGTCACCACTAAACCAGCCCTACAAGAGATCCTAAGGGGAATCCTGTGAGACAAAGTACCAGAGACATCGCTACAAGCATAAAACATAAAGACATCACAATGACTCTAAACCCGTATCTTTCTATAATAACACTGAATGTAAATGGACTAAATGCGCCAACCAAAAGACATAGGGTATCAGAATGGATTAAAAAACAAGACCCATCTATTTGCTGTCTACAAGAGACTCATTTTAGATCTGAGGACACCTTTAGATTGAGAGTGAGGGGATGGAGAACTATTTATCATGCGACTGGAAGCCAAAAGAAAGCTGGAGTAGCCATACTTATATCAGACAAACTAGACTTTAAATTAAAGGCTATAATAAGAGATGAAGAAGGGCATTATATAATAATTACAGGGTCTATCCATCAGGAATAGCTAACAGTTATAAGTGTCTATGCACCGAATACGGGAGCCCCCAAATATATAAAACAATTACTCATAAACATAAGCAACCTTATTGATAAGAATGTGGTAATTGCAGGGGACTTTAACACTCCACTTACAGAAATGGATAGATCATCTAGACACACGGTCAATAAAGAAACAAGGGCCCTGAATGATACATTGGACCAGATGGACTTGACAGATATATTTAGAACTCTGCATCCCAAAGCAACAGAATATACTTTCTTCTTAAGTGCACATGGAACATTCTCCAAGATAGATCACACATTGGGTCACAAAACAACCCTTCATAAGTATACAATAATTCAAATTATACCATGCATACTCTCAGACCACAATGCTATGAAGCTTGAAATCAACCACAGGAAAAAATCTGGAAAACCTCCAAAAGCATGGAGGTTAAAGAACACCCTACTAACGAATGAGTGGGTCAACCAGGCAATTAGAGAAGAAATTAAAAAATATATGGAAACAAACAAAAATGAAAATACAACAATACAAACGCTTTGGGATGCAGCGAAGGCAGTCCTGAGAGGAAAATACATTGCAATCCAGGCCTATCTCAAGAAACAAGAAAAATCCCAAATACAAAATCTAACAGCACACCTAAAGGAAATAGAAGCAGAACAGCAAAGGCAGCCTAAACCCAGCAGAAGAAGAGAAATCATAAAGATCAGAGCAGAAATAAACAATATAGAATCTAAAAAAACTGTAGAGCAGATCAACGAAACCAAGAGTTGGTTTTTTGAAAAAATAAACAAAATTGACAAACCTCTAGCCAGGCTTCTCAAAAAGAAAAGGGAGATGACCCAAATAGATAAAATCATGAATGAAAATGGAATTATTACAACCAATCCCTCAGAGATACAAACAATTATCAGGCAGTACTATGAAAAATTATATGCCAACAAATTGGACACCGTGGAAGAAATGGACGAATTCCTAAATACTCACACTCTTCCAAAACTCAATCAGGAGGAAATAGAAAGCTTGAACAGACCCATAACCAGCAAAGAAATGGAATCGGTTATCAAAAATCTCCCAACAAATATGAGTCCAGGACCAGATGGCTTCCCAGGGGAGTTCTACCAGACGTTTAAAGCAGACGTAATACCTATCCTTGTCAAGCTATTCCAAGAAATAGAAAGGGAAGGAAAACTTCCAGACTCATTCTATGAAGCCAGTATTACTTTGATTCCCAAACGAGACAGAGACCCAGTAGAAAAAGAGAACTACAGGCCAATATCCCTGATGAATATGGATGCAAAAATTCTCAATAAGATACTAGCAAATCGAATTCAACAGCATATAAAAAGAATTATTCACCGTGATCAAGTGGGATTCATTCCTGGGATGCAGGGCTGGTTCAACATTCGCAAATCAATCAACGTGATACATCACATTAACAAAAGAAAAGAGAAGAACCATATGATCCTGTCAATCGATGCAGAAAAGGCCTTTGACAAAATCCAGCACCCTTTCTTAATAAAAACCCTCGAGAAAGTCGGGATAGAAGGAACATACTTAAACATCATAAAAGCCATTTATGAAAAGCCCACAGCTAACATCATCCTCAATGGGGAAAAACTGAGAGCTTTCTCCCTGAGGTCAGGAACACGACAGGGATGCCCACTCTCACCACTGTTGTTTAACATAGTGTTGGAAGTGCTAGCATCAGCAATCAGACAACAAAAGGAAATCAAAGGTATCAAAATTGGCAAAGATGAAGTCAAGCTTTCGCTTTTTGCAGATGACATGATACTATACATGGAAAATCCGACAGACTCCACCAAAAGTCTGCTAGAACTGACACATGAATTCAGCAAAGTTGCAGGATACAAAATCAATGTACAGAAATCAGTTGCATTCTTATACACTAACAATGAAGCAACAGAAAGACAAAGAAACTGATCCCATTCACAATTGCACCAAGAAGCATAAAATACCTAGGAATAAATCTAACCAAAGATGTAAAAGATCTGTATGCTGAAAACTATACAAAGCTTATGAAGGAAATTGAAGAAGATACAAAGAAATGGAAAGACATTCCCTGCTCATGGATTGGAAGAATAAATATTGTCAAAATGTCAATACTATCCAAAGCTATCTACACATTCAATGCAATACCAATCAAAATTGCACCAGCATTCTTCTCGAAACTAGAACAAGCAATTCTAAAATTCATATGGAAACACAAAAGGCCCTGAATAGCCAAAGTAATTTTGAAGAAGAAGACCAAAGCAGGAGGCATCACAATCCCAGACTTTAGCCTCTACTACAAAGCTGTCATCATCAAGACAGCATGGTATTGGCACAAAAACAGACACATAGACCAATGGAATAGAATAGAAACCCCAGAACTAGACCCACAAACGTATGGCCAACTCATCTTTGACAAAGCAGGAAAGAACATCCAATGGAAAAAAGACAGTCTCTTTAACAAATGGTGCTGGGAGAACTGGACAGCAACATGCAGAAGGTTGAAACTAGACCACTTTCTCACACCATTCACAAAAATTAACTCCAAATGGATAAAGGACCTGAATGTGAGACAGGAAACCATCAAAACCTTAGGGGAGAAAGCAGGAAAAGACCTCTCTGACCTCAGCCGTAGCAATCTCTTACTCAACACATCCCCAAAGACAAGGGAATTAAAAGCAAAAATGAACTACTGGGACCTTATGAAGATAAAAAGTTTCTGCACAGCAAAGGAAACAACCAACAAAACTAAAAGGCAACCAACGGAATGGGAAAAGATATTTGCAAATGACATATCGGACAAAGGGCTAGTATCCAAAATCTATAAAGAGCTCACCAAACTCCACACCCGAAAAACAAATAACCCAGTGAAGAAATGGGCAGAAAACATGAATAGACACTTCTCTAAAGAAGACATCCGGATGGCCAACAGGCACATGAAAAGATGTTCAACGTCGCTCCTTATCAGGGAAATACAAATCAAAACCACACTCAGATATCACCTCACGCCAGTCAGAGTGGCCAAAATGAACAAATCAGGAGACTACAGATGCTGGAGAGGATGTGGAGAAATGGGAACACTCTTGCACTGTTGGTGGGAATGCAAACTGGTGCAGCCACTCTGGAAAACAGTGTGGAGGTTCCTCAGAAAATTAAAAATAGACCTACCCTATGACCCAGCAATAGCACTGCTAGGAATTTATCCAAGGGATACAGGAGTCCTGATGCATAGGGGCACTTGTACCCCAATGTTTATAGCAGCACTCTCCACAATAGCCAAATTATGGAAAGAGCTTAATGTCCATCAACTGATGAATGGATAAAGAAATTTTGGTTTATATACACAATGGAGTACTACAGGGCAATGAGAAAGAACGAAATATGGCCCTTTGTAGCAACGTGGATGGAACTGGAGAGTGTGATGTTAAGTGAAATAAGCCATACAGAGAAAGACAGATACCATATGTTTTCACTCTTATGTGGATCCTGAGAAACTTAACAGAAACCCATGGAGGAGGGGAAGGAAAAAAAAAAAAAAAGAGGTTAGAGTGGGAGAGAGCCAAATTATAAGAGACTCTTAAAAGCTGAGAACAAACTGAAGGTTGATGGGGGGTGGGAGGAAGGGGAGGGTGGGTGATGGGTATTGAGGAGGGCACCTTTTAGGATGAGCACTGGGTGTTGTATGGAAACCATTTTGACAATAAATTTCATATATTGAAAAAAATAAAATAAAATAAAAAAGTTTCAGAACAAAAAAAAAAAAAAAAAAAAAGGAAGATGGAAAGAGGCCAGGGAATGTGAGCTATAAATGCCGGAAAAGGAAAGGAAATATATTCTCCCCTAAGACTTCCAGGGAAACTCAGCCCTGCCAATATCTTGATTGTAGCCCATTGGGACCATTTTGGACTTTGAAAGTAGAAGATAATCAATGTGTGTTGTCTTAAGCTATTAAATTTGTGATAATTGGTTGCAGCAACAATAGAAAGGTAATGTACCTCATTACAGAGCATTAACCATTTCCCTGTCCTCAAGTGTTCACATATGATAAGCCCATCTTGGACAGGAAGGTGGACTCATTCATTGTTGTCGGGACTCAAAACTGAGTCAACTCTACAGAGTAGAACCTTAATAAAAGTGTATTGGATTAAATGAATTTGTTAGGGAGGTTTTTTTTTTTTTCCCATAACATTTTTAGTATTTCTTAAGGATTTGATGTCAGATAAACTTCCACAAATATTGAACATCAATTTCTTATAAACATTCAAATTGCTTCTGTTCTCACTTAACTCAGTTTACCATCGTATATTCTATGTAATTTTTTTCAAGCTGTGTATTTTCTTTTCTTTATCCATTAGCAGACTTTCATGTTTCCCTTCTTCTATAAAGTCATAATGGGATTTTGCTCATCCTTATTCTCTTAATTCTAAGGATCATAAGGCTCTGGACTTAATGCTACCTGTTCTTTGAACATAATCCTAGTCAACTAATTTTGTTTTGACTGATTTAAAGAGTGTGTGTTGCTGACTTTCTATCCTGCTCTGGATTTTGATCTTGACCTTTAGTAAGAACATGTAGGTAAGACAGAGGCCACCACACACTCACTTTATCTTGGATCAGTTCCTGCAGTCCTAACTATTCTCATTGACCACATTCTCTATTTTTGCCTTGTGAATACCATTCCAGTTTTCATATTATCAGCACTTAGACTGACCCTTGTACTCTGCACCTTCTCTGCATCCTTTTGTAAGGTCTCCTTTTTGGCCTTCAAAAATCTTTCCTTCTCTTTCCCATAGTATTTCAAATGTAGTTGTCTGAATTTAAAGTTTACTGCCCACCTGGCTTTTGTTTATTTTTTATCTGCTGATTGTGTTAAAAGTTGAATACAAATGACAACTAAACAGAAAATTACACTCAGCTCCATTCTTGGTACTGAAATGTGGGCTTCCTCCACATTTGCTCTGTTATCCTGTAGCACCATGAATAGTGTCACCATCAGTGAAATGGTGCATCTATTGGTGGGAGCCATACATCACTGTTACATAGATAAGTTGGCAAAAGAATCTGATTGATAACTCTTGTCTATTGCCTATGATAAATATGGTCCTATATATACCCTTTTAATGTTTTCCCCATTTCTGAACTGCTTTGCACCTTTTGAAGTAAATACCAGTCACTCTTACTGGGTCATTCTCCACTTTTTATCTTCAGTTCCATTCATTTTTCCTTTTGTCTCTACTTTATATGACTTTTTACTTTGTTTCATTGTTTCCTGCTCCAAGAATAATTTTCATAATTTTCAAATGTTGGCACTTCTTTTGTTATTGCCACAATGATATCATTTTGAAGTTAAAGTCAGACTATTGACATTCATTTTGATCATTATTTGTTCCAACTCTTCAGTTTAAAATTAGGTTTTGTTAGAGAAAGAGATACTCCAAGACCACACATTCACTGACTCACTGTAATATTTTCTTACTCCCATTGTCTTTCTTATTTCTTTCTCCCATTTCCACATAAAAATGTAAATTACCTTGGTTTATATGTCTTTACATATATTGGTGGTTTTTTAGTACCTACTAAATTTGCCCATTGGCAGTATGATTTAGTGAGATATCAATTTGGTCTCTGTTTTCACTGCTGTGGTGTCATTTCTCCTCCCAATAAAAGATTGTAGCCAAGCTTTACGATGTGGGGTGTGAACAGCTTGCGTCTTTGAGGTGAGGTAAGAGGATTGTAAATTTTATACTACATATTATGGTGGTTCAGATCCTCCAAAATGCAGACACCAAGATAAATTTACAAGTCCAAGTTTATCTTATAAAGGATAAAGGAGAGAGGGCTTAGACATGAATTGGAGAGCTTCAGAATGTGTTGCTAGTCTGACATAGGTGAAGAAAGGGATGATGGAGGATTGGATAAGAACAGCCTCTGACCACAATACAGATCATAGAATGTCTTACCTAGGCCAATGGGGCATCTTAGAACAAATAATGCCCATTAGAGAAGTCCAACATTGGGCAGGAAGGGCCCAGATCTATTACCCCTGTCATGCTGAGTCATTGGCTAGGAGCAGCCTGAGGAACATGGGACTCTGGTGTGAACATAGGACTGATTGGATTCTGATGGTGTGGCAGCTGAAGACTATACCCCAACCTTGCATAAGGTTCTTTATTGAAGGGAGATCTGCGTGGCATATTCTCATAGCTGACATATAAGACCCCAAGCAGAATCTACTGGCCATGCAATGGACAGTCATCTCCCAACATTTTGAAGGTGGAGCGAAGTCTAAGCTGAAGTATGAGCTAACCTGAGAAGGAGTGTGAAATTTACTGGGATCTATTCTCTTACTACCAGATTTCAGGAAATGGTGACACATGGAAGCCATCCTGCATTTAGCTCCTACATCCTACGTGATGTGTGATGATAAGACAGTACAGAGGTTGGACCCCATGCCAATAGATTAGGAGCACAGATATGTAACTTAGAGGAGAGTCTGCAGCCAAAGGAATGCTCCTCGGACCAGGATATCTGAGCATCTGCAGAGCAGACTCTTTCACCAGAGCTTAAGAAACAGGGTCTGAGAGCAACATCAGGTAGCAAAAGGAGAAACCAAAAGATAGTTGAACTCAATGGACACCATTTTTGTGATAGAACATAAGGCTGAGTTTATTTAAGACCTTGTGGAAAGATACACTACAAAGAAGTAACTGGAATTGAATTTGTTACCGCCCAGTATGGCAAGAAGACTCAGGACAGGTTAGACAGAATTTACAGGGAAAGAGCAGCGCTGTGGGACGAAAGCGGTAGTGGATGTGTGGACAGGTACTGGGGGACGTGGTCTCGCAGCAGATGCTAGGCTGCCTGGTGTTCTGCACTCTCTGCTCTGTTGACTGCTGCTGCTGGGTTTCTCCATAGTTACCTTCCTAAATCCCTGACAACTTCTTCTAAACCACTCATTTTCCATCATTTTCCATGCTAGTGTGCTGTCTGCACTGCTGCTGACCTCACAAATCCCTACTGTGCAGTCGTCTTCTCCCTTTCTGGCAGAGGTGTCTTTACTGTGCTTGGTGACCACCTGTTCTAAAAAAGTTTACTTCAGGAGAACCTTCAGATCTCTTGTGACACCATTTTTCTTGTTTGTGTTCTGTTTGCTTACATGACAGTCTTGTCATTTCCAGATCAAACAGTCCAGGATTAGAAATTGGCAAAATTGAGTAGTCAGGCTAGTCAGGATGCTGATTCAAACTGCATGTGAACCATATCAGTTATCAAGTTATTGCCTTTCAGCTCCGAAACCCACCCTTTTTTGCTCTACTTTGTGATTCTAGAGCTCAGACAGCCAATTACATTTCCTTTGCCAGTTGGGTCAATGTTAGGCTTTGCCAATAGGGGCCACCAGAGGGAGACTACCTGCTTGGAGGAGGGAGAATGGGTATTTTGTGCGTGGCAATGAATGATCATCATGAGTTGGCCCCAGCAGAAATCAAGACAGCAGGGGTGGCTTTCACACTTTGCACCAAGAGGACCCAAACCAGTTTCTTCTACCCTAGAGGGACAGGTGGCATGTTTCAGCACCAGACACCATACCCTCTATGGAGCAGTCTCAGAGTGGCAGGGCTGTCCTCTCTCTAAGTTTACTTTTCTTGCAGTCCCATGGGTAGTAGCTGCTTTCTGCACCTGCAACCTTTATTACACCTTACAGTTATTTTCCACCTTTTTAAAGTTAACCATCTTTTATGTAGTTAATTCCTGACAGTAAGCTTTCCCTGTTCAAGTTCCTGGTATGGTTTCTATGAGCCTGAGTAACTCATGGACACACTAGACCCTTCGACACCCTGAGCTCAGCCAACTGACCCAAACTCTGACATATGTCTTCTCCATTCTGTGTCCTGTTTATCTCTCTCTTCAATACAACTTCCTTTAAACCACAGGGCATAAAACAAGTCTGTATGTCTCTGAATTCCTAATGGTGGACAGAGTTCAAAGGCATTAGGTATCATGCAAATTAGTTCATCTGTGAAACTTTTTATGTGTCATTAAACAATCCTTTATAGGTAAGTAACCTCCTAAGTAAATAAGACAAAACAACCAGCTCGAGCCCATGAAAACCAGAACATTACATTAAGCTTGAAAAACATTGGAAAGATAGTAAGAGGATGTTACAGATGACTTTATACAAAAAATTGAAAAGTTAGGTTAAATAAACAAATTACTAGAAAAAATATATAACTCATGAAAACCAACTCAAGAAGCAAAAATACTTAAAATATCTTATAACTGTTAAAAAATTGAGTCAGTAGAAGAACATATTTGTATAAGAAAGTTCCAAATTCAAATGGCTTCACACTGAATACTTACAACAAATATTTTAATCTTACTGAAATAATTCCAGAGTACAGAAGAAGTAAGACCTCTTCCAATTCATTTTTGAGGCTAGCAGTTTGAGTCCAGTGGTTTGAAAGGATACTTGTGAAGCAACACAGAAACCACAGCCAATAGAGAAGAAAGATGGTACCCCAGAATACAGAGACTGCAGAACAACAGTGTCATGTATGCAGTTTGCAGAATCTGAGCTCCAGTATCACAAAATAGAGCAAGGAAGAGGGGCTTTTGGAACTAAAAGGCAGAAATCTGACAAGGACACTATAAGGCTTATACCACCTAAGCATAATGATACAAAAACCCTAAACAAAGTGCTAAATCAAAGTCGATAAGATATAATACAGATATTACTATGTGATCACATAAGAATTGTCCCAGAAATGCATGATTGTGATTTAATATCAAAAATAGTTTAAATTATTCATGTTAACGGATTAAAGAAAAAAACATATTTCAATAAAAACATTTGATAAAATCCAAGATTAATTAATAATGTTTTTAAAAAACTCTT